>NC_058507.1:1401714-1619214 GCF_020382885.2 Scatophagus argus | reverse complement strand
TGCACACACAGTCAGTCTCTTTGTCGTTTCAACACACACGCCTGTGGAGAAACACTGGAGTTTCATTTGTTATTAAAAATCAGAATGACTTGACGTTGGGATCGACGCCGAACAGCTGAAGGCAAAAGAGGCTCAACTGGCTTTACACACATTAAAACATTCATTCAAACTTACTGCGAGATTAAGGTGATGTAAGTGAAGAGAGGCTGAAAATAAAGTAAAATAAACACGGTCGGTGCACACGTTTGACAGCACGCTCCCGATCGGGTCTTGAACTCGCGGTATAAAGATGCTGCTTCTCTTTGGTTCTGGTAGAAGATCAGCACACATGAAGCTCAGCCTCAGAAAACTCGTCAGTGTGTTCAGACTGTCAGATTGTGTTTTGGTTTTTGATTTGAACTGAGGCTGGAGCTTGTTTGTCTTTACAAGATTTCTGATTCCTTTCAAGTCTGCAAGTGAGAAATTACAAAACTCTGAATATTTTGTGTTGTTCCTTTGTTCGCTCCGTGTTCTTTGTGATATTAGTTGAAAACCTTTTTTGTATGCATTTCACCCTCACTGGCAGCGTCGATGTCGGCGAGTCCTGCATTTTGATTCAGAGTGAAACATCTCAACAACCACTGGATGGATTCTCCTGCATTTTTCCAACATGTTCACAGTGGATGAATCCCAGTCACTTTGGTGATCTTCTCACTTTTCATCTAAAATCCACTAACTAATGCCAGAATTCTAGTCAGTAATAGTACCCATGAAAACATAAACACAGTAGATTTAAACTGCTGAATGTGTATATGTGAATCCTAATGCAAGAGTTAGCACATAGCATGCTAACACTGTGACTGTGCACCTGACACCTGTGCTAAATGCTCAGCACAAGCATGTGAGCAGGCTAACCTTGGAGCTTGACTTCTGGCGGGGGGAGCGATTACGTAAACGTTGACGTGATTGTGACGCTGCAGGCTCCACCGTGTTGCTGTCTGCTGGAGGAAACACACCAGCGGTGGAAAGTTAGCACAGACTCCACGCTGAATCATCTGGTGTCCTGGGAACCACTGAGATCTACCTAACAGCAGTCAAACCGAACCTGAATTCTGACTTTGGCAGAGCTCACGTTTGACTCCAGCGGACATACAAACAGATAGGAGACGAGAAGAGGCTTAAGCCGACTGTGAGAGACACTAATTACTGTGATCATGTTGAGTAAACTGTTTTGACAGACTGCAGACATCCTGCTCTGTGAGCCCGCAGCTTTAGTTCAGCCTTCTTTTACGATGAGCCAGTTCGCCCGGGGTTACGTTTTACATTTCTATTTTTTGCCTTGGAAAGTCGGGACTAACCGTGCTGCCAAACACGGCTTCAGCCTACTTTAGACTGTGGCACAGCGAAGCGACAGCCATGGACCACATGGGCTTAGCTCAGGGCTAAGTGTAACAGATACAAATATAGAAACAAAAATTACTGAAGCAACTCTGAAAAGAGCTTTTGTGATTTTGCTTCCCTTCGTTGTGCAGGCCCACGTTATCTGTCTGTTGGCACTACGCAACTGGTCAGAACAAACACACTTGAATGTTACAAATGAGAAAGAGGCCCCAGCAGAGGAATCTGAGCCGGCTGTAGCCCCAGAGCACACAGATGGCCTCTGTAGATCAGAAGTCGTGAAGTACACTTTAGTGAGCGTGATGAACAGAAACGGCTCGTGTGTTTTTGGTGCAGATGATGCTTTTTATTCAGCGTGCACATCTGCAGCTCAGATGACCTAAAATCCTCAGTTTCTCTCTCTGTTGTTTTACTCCCAGATGTGAATAAAAGAGACAAAGATACATCGACGAATCCACCGCAAAAACTCCCTGGACTTCCTGTCGCTGCACAGCGACATGCTGTGTCAGCCGCCAGCAGTGGAGGCAGCAGCGTGTGGTGAAATCTGGTTAAAATCTTTTGGGAACAGCCTGTTTGAAACGTTTGGGTTGTTTTGCCCTTCCTCCTGAAGGTCGGGTGGTCCCTGTTAGTTAGTCTCCGTTATCATCAGAAGAAAGTGCTGATGCAGCAAAGTTAATGACTCCAGTAAGTCATGTGTTATGTGCATCCCGAGCCCCCTCGACTTGATGGATGCGTCTGCTGCATCCTGTGAGGTTGGTTTTTAACAAGCTCAGGTAAAACTCTCGAAAAAGTTTGCTTTTGTTGGTAAATATATTTTTTCTCCACAGGCTGTATTGTTAAGAGGGCTTAAACATTCAGCATGTGATGCTTTTGTGATAATATTGGTTTGCTTTGGATTTTATTTGACGAGCTCATCACATTATTGTGACTTTGCTCACTTGATTGTAGCTTCATAAGATCAGACAGACGCACAGAAAGTATCTGCCTCAGCATTCGGGAAAAGGAGGCAGCTGTGGCAAAAGGAGCAAAATGAATGCTGAATGCTGAATGCTGAATGAATCTGGAGAAACTGTCAGTAGATACAGCTAAGATGTGATTTCAGTATTTCTTTGTGGCTTTGGTGTGACGCTGCCTACCCTGAGTGCACATCGCGGGATGGACGGTTGAACAGCAGAACTTCCATCAAACTAGCTGGCTGTCAATACTTATTGACTTTCCAAAATGTCGAAAGCAGAAAGCTTCTGGCGTGCCGCAGCATCACCAGCTCCAGAGGTGCTGTGCTGTGGCAGATCTTGACCTCTGGCCTTGGAAAATAACTGTTTGCTGCTCGACTGGCTTATAAAAGCTGTGAAATCCACATAGGAAAAAGATCTCCTGCACACATCAATTTTGGACAAAACAATTAAAAATGATCAATGAAGGCAGTTTAGGAGCTCCATGAGAGCACGCTGAGCTAAATGTGCACCGAACAAACGCAAACCGCACAGATCTGAGCATGAGGAAAGAGCTTTTTCACAGGAGAGCGTGAAAGAGGAAACAACTTCCTCTCAGTGATCAATTCATTATCACGTTAACTTAATTCTGCTGCCAGTGAGCGAGGCTGAAGAGTTGGGAGGCTTGGCCCTGAGCAAGCAGCTGGTCAAGAGCCCGTAATGAAGAGCTTCTCACAACTGTTCACTGAATACAACATCATCGTCCTCGTCATCATCAGCTGGCTGTGAGAGACGGCGCACACACACGAAGTTAATGATTAAGACACAAACACTGAGAAACACTGAAAATAAACAAGAGTCCAGTTTGTCTTTCCTGTTAGGCAAAAATCCTGATGAATCTCCAGTTTTAGAGACGTTTTCATGTCCTTTAAAGCACTTTGAAGGCAGCTCCAAAATCAGCATATGACCAGAATACAAACCAGATGCTGCTCACTACACTGTTTGCTCTGGTTATCTTTGGTAGCCACAGTGAGTTCAGTTAGCCGCGGAGCAAGTGGCCCGGTAGCCGACTGGATCGTGCCACCGCAGGACACGGGGCTCAGTCTCCACCCAGTGCACACAGCGGGACATCAGGCTGGGACTGGACGGAGTTTGACGACCAGGGACACAGAGCAGGGGCTTACATGAGGACCATGACTGCTTTGAGATCAGTTTCAAAGGGCTGGATGTGTAGTTACAGCATATGGACTTACAAACGGGGGGTGTCGAGTAACATCTGCAATTTCTGAGCTTTTTCTCACTGAAAAATCTGAACCTGATCTACAGCCAACAGACAAAGAAGAAGAATCAGACATGTTGTGAATTTTCCCGCTTTCAGTCTCCAGTCTGCAGTCACTAAATTTCCACCTGACAGCCATATTGTTTTGATCTTTGAGTAAAGTCTTTAACAGGCTCTCGTGCAACACTTAGAAACTCTGTTTACGCATTTATTCAGGTTTCTAAAGCTCTGAGGAACATGAAAGAATCTCTCGAATGTGAAACACAGCGAGTGAACTCCAGCCAGGTGCTGTGGACTCAGATCAGTTCACCTGCAGTCACTCTGTGCTGGCACTGCAGGCTGGACGTGACAGAAAAGCAGATCAGATCTGTTCAGATCTTTTCTGAACAGCAGAAAAGAAGGATCAGACAATATCCACACAACACAAAAGAAACTGATATGGGAAATCATGCTGGATCACCTGCTCACAGCTCAGAGTTACTGAACATCTGACCATGGAGGCTGGTCTCACTCCCAGCATGTGAAATGTGGCCATTTCAGCACGTCCTCAGCGTCCCTACGCAGAAGGTCCACGTTAATGTACCTCCTGTACAAAACATCTGCTTCAGCCTCAGACGATCAGAGCAGCTGCACAACACAAAGTCGTTTCCAAACTGACAAAGTCCCAAGAGGAGCGGCGGGACACACACACGACACACGACGAGTCGCCCAGGAGACCGCGGTTCACGTCCCACGTGAAAGGAAACACGCCGGGAAACACGAGGGCCTGACAAGGCGTCAGTATACGACAGCGTCAATGAGGATTATGAGGAGCTTCTTGTTTTCCAATTCTCAGCAGATTTAAGGATGTTTATTCAGCATCAGTGAGCCATAAGAAAATCCAGATCACAGTTCAGATTCAACTAGCACAGAAATATCATCATTCAACTTTACACTGAAATGAATTAAAAACTACTGTTAGGCTGTTAATACAGCAAGATAGCATCATGTGCTGAAAAGCCAAAAGTATAAACTGAAAGAGGCCAAAATTTTGTTCAGGCTGCATCGTTGGAGTTTTCTGAAGGCTCATGATGAGTAAACAAACGGCCTCCCTGTAATCCCCCGCACATATGACAGACTGGACCGCGATCGGACCGCGATCAGCTGTCCTCAGCATTTCCCTGCCGATGACACAGAAGTTCCTACCAACAAAGAGAAAGCTGCAGCGTTGGGACTGCAGGATAACAAGTCCTGCCGGCAGCCTTAAGCAACAACGGAGAAAACAGCAGAGCTGCGGTTTCTTATAAAGGTAATGTATCTTTTTGAGACAGTCGAAGAGGCGTTTAACAGCCTTGGGGAAGAGGTAAAAAGAAGAGCCACACTTACAGAGTACTTACGTAACAAGAGCTCTGGTGACTGGAGGTTTGGTGTACTACAAACCCAACTGAGCCGCCTCACGCTGTGCTGCTCAGCTCCACTCAGTCTGCCACAAAGACTAATGTGATGCTGGAGAAGGCGAGGACCAAAGCTCAGCTAAAACCCCCCATACGGGACGACATTCACCACTTTCACAAGTTATATTATGTTAAACTGAACACATCCCTGCTTCATTAAACACCACAGACAGGTTTACAATAATATTCAATTATATCCATCCATCCATCCATTTTCTATACCGCTTATCCATCAGGGTCGCGGGGGAGCTGGAGCCTATCCCAGCTGACTACGGGCGAGAGGCGGGGTTCACCCTGGACTGGTCGCCAGTCAATCACAGAGGGGCTGACACACAAAGACAAACAACCACACACTCTCATACTCACACCTAGGGGGCAATGTAGAGCAGCCAATTAACCTAAAATGCATGTTTTTGGTGTTGTGGGAGGAAGCCGGAGAAAACCCACGCAGGCACAGGGAGAACATACAAACTCCACACAGACCGGGATTCGAACCTGGAACCCTCTTGCTGTGAGGCGACAGTACTAACCACTGCACCACTGTGCTGCCCATGGTCAATGATACATTCAATAAAATTTCAAGATTTCCATCCACTACTTTTATTTGACTATCAGGAGATAAAGAGTTGATGGTGCAAATTCTCCACTTGGGTGCCGTTAAACAGAAGAGGACACAGCAATGAAAGGCTGTGAAAATCATGACTGAAATGCTGCAATGTTGCAGCATCTGCTGCATTTTTCCTTCTTATTAGTCATTTCATGTACTACATGATTTAACCCAAACATCTGGATGGCCCCCTGGTGGCTGGCTGCAGTACAGCTCATAAGCCCCTCCCCCTCCATGTTAGCAGATGGGACGTGAGCTAAAAACAAAAGCACACATCAAATAAATTTTGAAAGAAAGATGATTTCTGTCATTTTAGGCAGCAGGTGCGTATCATGCTTGTGTATGTTCTAGTGTTAATTTTTCTGATATGGATGAAAGCAATGACAGAAATAAAAAGATATGAGCCGCCAAACCACTGAACACTTTTGCTTATGGTTTCTATATCTCAGGCAGCCGGACTGAAGAGTCCATCATCATAGCTGATAAAGCACCTATAAATATCAGCAGGCTTTTTATTATCTGGCTTTGCTTCTCAGCCTTTTGGCCTCCTCACACGTCCTTTGAGAGCGAAACTGCAGACTTGGCTGTAACCACGCAGTCGTATCGAGCTGCTGGCTGAATGTCGACGCTGAACTGCTGCGACTGACCGAAACAACCGCGCCTACATGCTGCAACTTTCAGGTCCCTCTGGGAGTGTGAGGACTTTTGTTTTGAAAAGGAGGAAGAGAAAGCTCAGAGAAGCAGTCCCATCAACATGTGCATAGTTTATATGCTTTGGTCATTTTTCACAATGAGCTCAAATGTAAAGAAAAGCTGAGCTGGTACAAAGAATGCAGGACAAAAACAAAGTATACACATGCACTACACTATTATTTTGTATTTTTTGCAGTGTGCATGTCAGCTTGAAAAATGTTTGCACTTTATGAAATTATTATTTAAAAAAACAACTCTTGCTGATAAATTAAACTCTTAACTCTTTGTTGACCAAGCTGCAACGTAAATAAATATGTTTACCCAAGTAAAATTAAAGGTATTTAACATAACAATACTGTTGCAATACATTCATTAAAAATGAACCCGGATGCAGTCTGGGCTCGTTGTCTCTTTGTCTCTTTGTCTTTGTCTCCTCGTCCGGGGCTCCCCAGACAAACTGGGGTTTGAGAGAAAGCAAAGTGCTGATGGAGGCGAACTGCCTGACTGACACGGCCAGTTAGGGCTGACACACATTCTGCTCTCACGCTACAAGTTGTTTGTCTTCATCATGGCGGCGCTCAAGCAGCTGTCACGCATCCCGGGAACAAAAGAGCTCGGAGAGGAGAGCAGCTCTGCCCTCATCGCCATTTCTGTGTTTACATGAGCGCAAAACTGGGTCGGATTCCTGCTGCACACAGCGAAAACAGAAAAGCGTCCATCTCGACAATTAGCTCCGTTTGGAGGAAGTGTCTGCCACAGGCTCAGGGTCGAGCTTGTTCACAAAATAAGAGACATTATTTCTAAGCAGGCGGTTAGAAAAATTTCCCACCCTGGATGACAGGAGATCGTGTTCAAAACGAGAGGCCATATCTCATCTTAATGCTAGTTTCTCAAAGTTCACCTTGTAGATTTGCAAACAAAGGAGCAGACCTGCCTGTAAATGAGCTGGAAGGTTACGGGAAAGAATTTAAATACGAGGCCGCGGTTTAGTCAGCACACAGCATATCAACACGACTTCTCAACTAAAGTTTCAGCCAAAAATTTTAAAGCAGGACTCGAGGAAATCATCAAGCTTTTTCTGAAGCTTTCTTGAGAAATGATCAACACAGATTTGCCATCAAAAATCTATTAAGAAATCCGGTTTCCAGCAGAGGAGGATTAAAACAGTGACAAAGCAACACCGAGTCTGTGGGCAGGAATCTGGAGTTGAAGCCAAGCAAAAACTTATTTGGTAAAAGTGCAGGGCTGGATCGATACGCAGCCGTCACTTCCTTCAGGCGTGGACAGATATCCGCAGCCCGCATTTGGATAATTTCCTTTAGCCAAGAGCGATCAATGTGTTTTATTTTAATTAATATCCACTGTTACTCAGAGTGGAGCCTGAGTCTAATCAATGCCTTCTGAGTCTTCTTTGACCGAGGAAAAATTCTGCAGGTACATTTGGAATATAATTTCACATTATGAGAGAGGCTTTCACATGGACCGAGACAAGGGGCCAGGTAGATAAAACACACATGTGGCTGTTCAGAAATTAGAATATATAAACTTAAAACGCACAAACAAACAGAGAGAGTGAACACTGAGCGAAAACAGAGCGAAGAGACTGTCAGCACGAGCCGGCTAAAGGACAGGGGACATAATGAGGCTACCGGGAAGACATGTATAATTTATTGTGTTTGAGACGTGCTGAGAAACAGACCCACTGGGCTGAGAGAATATGAAGTATGAAAAACAACTTAGAGACAAGTAAACAACAACAACAACAACAACAGGGAAAAAGCAGAAGGGAGGATGTGAAAGAAACAAAGAAGAGGACGTCAGGTCACATGGCTGAGATGGATGTGCGATCTGTACTGTCCCACTCCACTGTGCTCATACGACGGAGAACATAACAAAAATCCTCGATAAGTTTAAAGACGTCTTTTCTCCTCACCCGCCTCTCAGTCCACGAGCCTCCTCCAAACTATCTGACAAACCCTGTCTCATTTTCATTTGCACACTGAGAGTGTGGAGATTCTGGCTGAATCACCAGCACACTGGATGGACAGCTGTGTTAGGAAACATCGGCTGAGTTAGGAAACATCGGCTGAGTTAGGAAACATCGGCTGAGTTAGGAAACATCGGCTGAGTTAGGAAACATCAGGTGTGTTAGGAAACATCAGGTGAGTTAGGAAACATCGGCTGAGTTAGGAAACATCAGGTGAGTTAGGAAACATCGGCCGAGTTAGGAAACATCGGCTGAGTTAGGAAACATCGGCTGAGTTAGGAAACATCGGCCGAGTTAGGAAACATCGGGTGAGTTAGGAAACATCGGGTGAGTTAGGAAACATCGGGTGAGTTAGGAAACATCGGGTGAGTTAGGAAACATCGGCTGAGTTAGGAAACATCGGCTGAGTTAGGAAACATCGGCTGAGTTAGGAAACATCAGGTGTGTTAGGAAACATCAGGTGAGTTAGGAAACATCGGCTGAGTTAGGAAACATCAGGTGAGTTAGGAAACATCGGCCGAGTTAGGAAACATCGGCTGAGTTAGGAAACATCGGCTGAGTTAGGAAACATCGGCCGAGTTAGGAAACATCGGGTGAGTTAGGAAACATCGGCCGAGTTAGGAAACATCGGGTGAGTTAGGAAACATCGGGTGAGTTAGGAAACATCGGCTGAGTTAGGAAACATCGGCTGAGTTAGGAAACATCACCTGTGTTAGGAAACACCAGCTGAGTTAGGAAACATCAGCTGTGTTAGGAAACATCGGGTGAGTTAGGAAACATCGGGTGAGTTAGGAAACATCGGCTGAGTTAGGAAACATCAGCTGTGTTAGGAAACATCAGCTGTGTTAGGAAACATCGGCTGAGTTAGGAAACATCGGCTGAGTTAGGAAACATCGGCTGAGTTAGGAAACATCAGCTGTGTTAGGAAACATCAGCTGTGTTAGGAAACATCGGCTGAGTTAGGAAACATCGGCTGAGTTAGGAAACATCGGGTGAGTTAGGAAACATCGGCCGTGTTAGGAAACATTGGGTGAGTTAGGAAACATCGGGTGAGTTAGGAAACATCGGGTGAGTTAGGAAACATCGGCCGAGTTAGGAAACACCAGCTGAGTTAGGAAACATCAGCTGTGTTAGGAAACATCAGCTGTGTTAGGAAACATCGGGTGAGTTAGGAAACATCGGCTGAGTTAGGAAACATCGGCTGAGTTAGGAAACATCGGCTGTGTTAGGAAACATCGGGTGAGTTAGGAAACATCGGCCGTGTTAGGAAACATCGGGTGAGTTAGGAAACATCGGGTGAGTTAGGAAACATCACCTTCTTGGATAAGAAGTCAAAGGTACATGAAGCCTGAGGACTCAGCAGCTGAAGACGAGACGTCATCCACACATGAGCCACATGTTTAGGTGTGTGCGTGTCTGTACCGTATGTGAGCAGGACGTCTTACCCGCTTGCGCAGGTTGCAGGTGAGGATGAGGTTTCTGGAGAAGGAGTTGGCGAAGGCCGTGTAGAACTCGAGCACCTTGAGCAAAGCTTCCCTCTTGATGACGTGCAGGTCGCAGTACGTCAGCGCTCGGACGTTAGCACACGCGTGCGCCAGCGTGGTTTCCTTCCAGAAGACGTCACCAAAGACGTCGCCTTTGCCTGAGGACACGCAGGAAGGAAGATCAGAGTTCGATCAAGTCTTAAAGAAATGTACAAACTGTAAAATGAACACTGCTACAAGAACGTAGAGCTGGAACCGTCGATTAGAAAACTACAAAGCAACAATTCTGATCGTCAATAAATAGTTTCAGTCATTTTCAGTACAGATGCTGAACGAGACCCCATTCCACTTCATCACTTAAGAACATTAACATTATCATTCAACAGTGAACATCTATGGCTTTGGACTGTTGGTCTGACAGAACAAGAAAACCTGAAGCTGTCATCTGTGGCTTTATTTCTCACAAAACGAGGAGAATAATCAACCACTGGATTTATAATGAACAGCTAAGAAACATGACGCGTCCACAAAGCCTGGAGTCACACTCAGGTTTGCTGCTTTGTAACTTGTAAAGTAACTTGCCCAACACTGAAAGTTATTCAGTTAGTTTTTTAATGAAATGACCAACATAACTTTAACTAACACAACACTGCTGATGACCACGATCCCAATCATGATCACGACTGTCCGGTTTTCAAGTTCAGAAAGCCGATCGGCGTAGATCACAAAGGTCGTTTGGCATGACGTGCTCTTATTTTGAAGAGCACTTTAACACAAATCGGACCTCCTTATTCTGACAGGAAGCATCACACAAGAACATCAAGTCAGTGTGAAGAGCTGCTTAGGATTTCAGGGTTGTTTGTGTGCGCTGCGGAGTCTCTCCAGCTAGACGTGTTTTTTAAGATTATATTTATAAAGCCGTATTTTTATACCTTAACAACAAGTTTGTTCTCATCTACTGTGACAGCAATAAGGCTGCAGAAGACAAGCAGACAGGAGAAGTGAAGGTACAGTAGCTCAGGTGTGCTAATTGAGAGAAGAAGTCAAAAGAAAAGAAGTTTGAAAATAAACTCTAATTTTTGTAGACTGTCAGCTTAGTTTTGCGTAGCGTCAGAATGCTGGCAGCTCATGAACTACAGGACGAGCGCAGCGTTTGGCCCACGGCACCAGCAGAACACTCCCTCGCTTCTTCTGTCCTCAGCAACACCTTCACCTGGCCAAGTCCGAAGCAGCTGGAGCAGCAGGTCTGATGGATATCAGCTGGATATCAGCTCCAGCTGCTTCATCGGTTTCAGATCCCGCACAGTCCGAGCTGAATGAAGGGAAGAAACGTGGCAGAGACGAGGAAGAGGACTGAACTGAAACACAGCTGAGAACGTCAGCGGTGGTGTCACTGGCAGGTGGTGCTCTGCACAACGAGGTCACCTGTTCGCCGTCTGCTGGAACTTTGGCAGCGGTCAAGAGCAAACACCACTGGAGAACGGAAAAACCTTCGCCTCCGAACTGACATTTTGTCACTTTGGTTGTGTTTCTCCCCGTCGATCACACAGCATGTGCTGCAGCACGCTGGCTTCTCTTTGGATTTTCAGTTCATCGGGTTTTGTTTCGTCTGTTCAACCGCAGCCACTTTTGTTGCTTCAAAATAAAATGGAAAAATTGAAAATTCCTTGCACTAGTGTAAATATTAAGAATATAAAAGCAGGCATAAGCACATGTCTGCAGGTGCTGCGTAAGAAAAAGACAAAAACACACAGTTAAAGTAACAGGATCTTAGACAAAACGAAGGAAAACACTCAAGTGACTTCTGTGCTTCTTCTTGAATGGTTGAAGATGCCTGCTGTTGCACAGCAGTGCTGTGTGGGTTTGAATATGAATATTCTGACATGTTTTGTTTGTCACAGGGTCAAGATTTGTCTTTAAATTGGAACACGTGATTGGCTACGACGATCTCATTGAATCAAACAGGGCTCACTGTTCTCTCACGTATGTCATCATTTATCCTCTTCATCTTCATCACAGGTGTGCTCACATCCTCACCGCAAATCACGTCCAGGCAGAACAAAAGAGGAACTGGGAGTAAGACAAGACTGCATCCTAAAGAAAACACAATTTAAATAAAATAGTTCAACAGGTTTTTACAGAACCAAGTGTTTATTTCCTCCCAAAAACGCAAAAATTAACTTAGACGTGTCCGCCTGACGCACGACCCTCTCAAACTGCTCTCCTCCGCTGCGCTCAAACACACTGCAGCCACCTGGACACTTGACTCGTGAACCGGCAGCATTAATTCCCCATGTTAATCACCCGGAGCAGATGAACGCATGTTTACACCTGTGAGCGTCTCCCTGGCAACGCAGCTGTTGTCCTCATAAGAACAAGAGGATGAAGAATCACGATTACGAACAGCATCAAATGTGTTGTGTGTCATCTGAAGCTTAAAAAGCTGAGAGAAACTCATCTGAGAGCAGAGACTAAATACAGTGGATTAACAGACAACACGAGCGTTTCCATCAACAGCACGAGGGGAGGAGTAAACAGAACGAGCACGAGGAAATAAAGAACTTTTTTAATGAGCAGCAAATGGGATATAATGGTGTTTCTGTGTCAGCTGTCCCTGAAGAGATCCATTCTGTCACCGTAACACACACAATTAAAGTCAAATCTGTGTCAAACCTGCCACAACCATAAGCTCAGCATTTTTCTGACGGCTGACCCGCAGAAGAAGTGATGAAAAGCAGCCCACGCTGTCCACCAGCTGTCACAACACCCTGAGCAGCAGACGTGTAGCATCTCCAACACACACAGAGAGTGTGTGTGTGTGTGTGTGTGTGTGTGTGTGTGTGTGTGTGTGTCTGTGTAGATCTCCTCTCAACGTTCCCTCCTCTGCTCCCCCGAGGGCCCCTTTCTCCCCGAACGTCCAACAGCGGCTCAGGCAGCAGGACTCGTCTGCAACGAGCTCCCCAGAGATCTGCAGCTCCTCGCCCAATTAGCCGTCTGGGCGAGGACGCCGTCACGCGGGCCAGGGGTTGGTGGAGGTGTTGGGGTTAAAAATCACAGCGAGCAGTGCTACTATCGGGTGGGTGCAGATGGAGACGTTGGTGCTGCTCATATTATCCTGCCTGACTGCTCACAGGCAAAGTGTTCGACATCCGTTGTTACACAGCCAACAGTGAGAAGCGCTTCAGTTTAGCCGTGCTTCGCATGTCATTTCCTGGTTCTGTTTGTAGAATCAGATGATGACAGCAAGGCGACCGGCATGCAGAAACCCAAAGAATTTGCAGTAAACAGGTTATCAATGGCGTCCAGCTGACTGATCGTCCTGATCACCCAGTTTGTGCCATGTTGGCTGACTAACACGCTTACTTATCTCAAACTCTCCCAAACCTAACCAACTGGTTTTGGTGCCTGAACCAAACCAAACTGTGACCATTCGCAACATTAACCTCATGACGAAGAAAGTGTGGTGCGTCCTGTCGGCACCGCTCCATAGCCTCATGGTTCCCTCGTGGTTCAGGGGCCACAGCGTACATCAGCGGCAGATAAATTACTCCCTACTTGATTTACGATGGAGGCTTGTTTGTCCCGTATGAACAGGACCTCTGGTGACATGATGTAACACTCCTCTGAACCCACTGGAATCACACTGCAGCTCCATGTGCTGCCTTTAATGAGACGCTGCATCAGACCAACAAAGCAAACCAAAGACCCTAAAAGAAGGTGTGATCGGTGCCTTTCCCTCTGTGGTGACGATTCATATCCATGCACTGCTTTGAAATAAACTCGGCTGGACAGTTTGTTTGTCTACACGAGGGCCCGCTCACACTCAACAACCTGACACGTGCGGTGATGGCGTTGGCTGCTGCTGCAGCCTGAATCCCCCATCAGCAGAAAAAGAAATTGCCCGTAGGCGGCTGTGTGCACTCGTATCGCTTTATCTGCCACTGCAGCTCGCCAGACGTCGGTCCAGTAAGAGGCATTTCAGGCTGCCGCTTTCAGCCGGCGTGCCGATGCTGTCCCCGTCAGACCACTATCCCAGAATACTGGGTGGGTGTGACACCGATATCCTGCAGCATTAATGGTCCTTATTATGTCTGAAGTGCTACTGTTAAAATGTGAAGCACCACTTTTTAATAATTGAAGCACTTTTCACTTATCGTCTCTTGACGAGCTTTGTTTCCTGCCACACATAATGGTTACGATGCAACACGCCAGAAACTGCTCTACCACTCCCAGTCTTACACATGAAGTGATGCGTGATTAATTGGTTCACTGAAGAAAAAGTCGTAAAGAAGTTTAATGAAGCTCATTTCGTTCTCAACAAGAGAAGCTCGATCTGCCTAAAACTCCCAACATGATCAGCGTGATGTTAATTATAATCACTTATGCTAATGAGACCATTAATTAAGATAATTCATGTATTAATGATGCGGCTCCGTCGAGTCTTCGCAGCACGTGGGCAGAGATTGTACGAGCTTCAGATCAGGGCGGTGAGGGAGTCGTTTGGTTTCTGAGATGAGCACGCAGCTCGGTCCTCCAAAGCGTGAGGAGATTGTCAAAACGGGAAAAGACTGACGGGGCTTATAATGCATCATGACCACCCACAATCACCTCAACACTCAGCTGCATTGAGGACTAGCAGTGTGCTATAACACTTCATGCATCATGTAGTTTATAACGAGTCAGTAGCATCGATGAGAAGATCTCGCTCTCGTACCTGAAGCTGGTTAGCTTAGCTTAGCATAGAGACGAGGTATTTTACTTTACTTGAGTTTAGCTCTTTATCCTGAAATGTGTTTGACAGACTGGCACATCCTGTTTGTCCTGGCTGTCAGAAAGACTGAAGATGTCTTGATGTGAGGTGAGGAGAGTCAGCAGTTTAAAAGGACAACATTTGATCACATCTTTAGTTTAAAGATGGTCGTTTGTGCATTAATACATTTCATAAGAGTCTGTTTTGAAGTGTGCGTCTTCCTCCCTTTAACTTACATTTTTAATTAAAACATGTTTATCATGTATTCCACACGCACTGAATCTCGTTACTGCATCCTGTAATGCAGCCAGGCTGGTTGGAGGCTCATCTCGTCCTGCTGACGTATTGCTTCCTGGGCCAGAACATATTGCTGTGTGAATAGAAGGCCAGGCTAAAATCCCCTTCTCATAACCAAGCATGAATAATGGATTACGAAATTAATCAGCTCATCATTTTGACAAAACAAAACTAAAAAAAAGGAGAATGAATTTTCTCAGAGCTGCAGCAGAGCAGAAACCATCAATACATAATTGAGGGCTGGTGTGTGTGGTCATCTGTTTTTTAGCTCTGGTTTCACTGCAAAAACACCAACACTTTGTCCAAGCTTGCACAGAAAAAGATGACAAAGTCCAGGTAACAAGGGGGGAGGGGTAGTTTAACTGAAAACAAAAATTAGACCTGATAAGAAAACGAATGGAAGCTAAATGAATGAGAAGAGGCTGAAGAGGCTCTGAATGAATATTTAAACCAGTTAAAAAGCCCAAAGCATCCAGCCGCTTCCGATCTAAAGGTTGCTTGTTGTGATTGTTTTGGTCATACTCACATTAGTGTAAAGGCCTGCCCGTAGGGGGCGCAGTTACACCAGTTGACACCCTGACGCTTGATTTGTCTGTTTTTACAGCATTAATGGTAATGAGTTTGTTCTTGGGTCACAGCTGCACACAGTCAGGAAGTTATTGCTTAGTGCTAAGACACCATCACGAGCAACACTGCAGATGGACAAAACTTTTTTCACTTGGTCTTAACTGGAGCTGAAAAACTCCATCTGTTTGGTTTTTCCAGAGACTTCAGCCAAAAAAATCAGAAAAATAAAAAAACAAGCAAGTAGATGGAGACTTGGATTAGACCAGAGCTGCATGGTGCCATTTTGGTTTTGTTTTTCTCAGTTGGTTTTTAATGGTTTTTAAACGAGTCCCCAGCTTCTTCAGTTGTTCAGCAGAAAGCTGCAGTGCTGTTCTGCTGTGAAGCTCCAGAAAAGTTTTGGTGGACTGAGGACCTTCACACGACTAACGGACAACCTGCTGCCTGTTCCTCTCACACAAACCAGGTGTGCAGCTCCACGTCAACGCACTGGCTTCAAGCCTCCAGCACCAAGACAAGCATCATCTGCTCACATCTGCATCGCTGACTCTCAGCTCAGCCGGAGCTGCTGCCTGGATGAGTTTGGCTAAGGACACCGTAAGCCTGGTGGATGATGGGAAATGACAGGATTATTACTTATGAGTGTGGAGCTGCCACAGTATTTGCCACAGCTTTGTTACTGTGGGAAAAGTATTGTGTTTGTGTGTGTGTATTGATATGTGTGAGAGTGTGTGTGTGTGTGTGTGTGTGTGCGTGTGTGTGTTTATGTATACTGTCCCCTCAGAGGAAACTCATTTCCACAGACTGTACATGGAGACATTGAAGAGTTAGAACAAGAAAAACACACACTGGTGTTCATATACGTATCTGTGCTGCTCGAGTGTGTGTGTGTGTGTGTGTGTGTGTGTGTGTGTGTGTGTGTGTGTGTGTGTGTGTGTGCGTGTCCACCTGATGGCATTGCACACTAATGAGAGCAGAGTGTGTTACAGCCTCAGGGAGCAGCCTGGGGAAATCAGTGGAATCAGTTTTCCTCCTTCTCCTTCTCCTCATTTCCTCCATCTTTCCATCCTCTCAGTCCGTTACTCTTCCAAAACTCCATCCTTCTTATGTTTTCTTTCTCCGTGTTGCTCATTTTCTCTGTCAGCTAAGCCATCTCTTCTCTCTACCTGCTTGTCCACTTGTTAAAACACTCCACTCGTTTCCTTTTGTCGTCCTTCCAGTCCTCTCCGCCTTCATCCTTTGCTTGCTTTTTCTAGCTGTCTCCCTCTCCTTCTCTCCTCTGAGCTCTGGTGCTGGCAGAACATCCTTTTCCATCTCAATACCAGAGAAGAAGAAACTGGCAAAAACGAGGCAAAGGAAAACTTTCGCGGGAAGCGATTTTCAGAACGAAGCACAAACTGTCCTTCAACCTCCACTCTTTTTCTCTCCCTCGTTCCAGCACCATCTTCCTCTCCCTCCATCCTCTTCTCCCTCTGTGATCAGACTGCAGCTTTGCTCGGCTGCTCAAACACAGACTGCAGCTTTAAGTGCCGTCGTTAAGGACTGGAACTTGTTTCTGGTTGCTACGCGACAAAAAGTTTGACAACAACTTGCAGGCTATCCAATTAGCATCAGGCTGGTCGTTACCGAAAATGGAGCCTGCAGACCCCAAAGAGTCCTTGAGAGATGTTCAAGGGCTCATAGAAAATAAGCAATCATTTCAGCAGCAAACATGTGGAAGGACTGTTTGGCTCACAGGCTTTTAGTCCTGCACTGCGCTTAAACAAGCAAACTGCCATCAGTCACGCATGTAACAGATTTTCTGAAAACAAAACAAAAATTCTCAACTAAGATCAGGTGCTTAAATAAAGACTGAGCCTCATGATAACCACGTCCATGGGACTGCAGCCACACAAAGTACAGCCGAGCCTGATGGGAATGTGAGTTCTGTAGTCATAAATCAAACAGGCACTCTGACCAGAGATCAGCCAACCCATCGCCACAATAAATGTTGGCTTTATTACGTTTCTGCAAATCATGGAAATCTCTACGTTTCAGTTGTGTGCTGCAAACCGTCCTGATGGTGTTGTGGGTCGAAGTGCTCTTAAACAGTCGCTCGACGCCATCCCATCTTCCTCCCCGTAAGAAAAGCAAAAGAAATGTTAATACCCACAACATTTATCCTGGCGATGGGTTGGCTTGAAAAGCTGACGTGTCAACCGGTTAGCGGTTAGCGGTTAGCGGAATAAAGGAAAAGCAGCAGGCACGCTGAGTCCGTCTTGTTCTTCTGACCCTGTGCGTCACTCCACAGCACAGCAGCTCCTGAGGACGACTAGCTGACCGTTCAGTGATTGATGTCCTCAGTCCTCAATTTATCATCTAATATTTCCTTTATGAAGCTGCGACTGCCTGCTGCCTGGTTGGACTCGGCCTCCTAATGAAGTTAAGGAAGTCGGGAAGCAGCAAACATGGAGAGTCTGCAGAGACGAGTGGAAAGACCCAGTCATTCTCTCACTCTGCACTTCCTCTTCTCTTCCTTCATCTCTTCTTCACCCATTTTGTTACTCCTCTTCTCCACATTCTTCATTCACTTTTTTCTCCTCTTCTTCTTCCACGTCAGACATTTCTTGTTAACTTCAACAGATTCTCACTATTCGCTGCAGATGAGAGCCAATGGACAGAGCCAGGACAATAAAACTCAAGCTGTAAAAAACTGTTGATTTAGTGTAAAGTGTATTTTAAAAGCAGTTTTTAAACCAGGATTCCTCTACATGAAAGCCTGCCTCAGTTTTAACTGACTGAAGTGATTGAAAGCGAGTCAGCAACAACAACCAGCAGCAAACTTTTGGATTCCAGGGGCTGTCAGACTGACTTATTTTGTTGTTCTCCAGCAAACTTTGTGTGTGTGAGTAAACCTTGTACACACCAAATGATCCCAGCAACACCAATTTGCAGTTGTTGTAATAATCTTTCCTTCTTGTTATTCGCTGTCAGTAAACGCTCATCTGGGGCCTGCTGATGGTTATGAGAACGCGCACTTCGCCGGCTGCCGCAGACGTTTTCGCCGTAGAGGCTATCTGTGCCTGTCTCAATAAAAAGCACTTCTCCTCACATTATCTCTGCTAGCATCTGATTCTTCCTTTCTGGCTCCCTCGTCCTTCTCGTCCTCATGAATACGACAACGCGAGGCTGCAGAGATCAGTTAATAGTCAGACTGGTGGATGGAAGTGACTCAGCTTTCAAGTGCACTCATCCCTTTGCTTCCTGTTTAAGCAGCATTTACGGCTAAATAACAGCAGTCTAATGGCATCGCCGTCATCACAGGTAATTTTCATTTCAGCTGAAGGATTATGTGTTTTTCTGTAAGAGCTTTCTGACCAGAAACGTTTCAAATCCTCAAAGGTTAAAAATGTGTTGCCATCAACCAAACAGTTTCTTCGCTTTCTAAAATTAAAACATTCAAGTGTCAACTGGATGATCTCCTCTCAAAGAGCTCGAAAACGTTGTCTTTGTTAAACATAAGTAGACTTTTTAGCTTTGCCTCACCGTGTTTCATTCATCTATTGTTCTTCCTGTCTTCTCTTTGACATCAGCTTTCATGAGCTGCCCAAAACACACATACAGTTTGTTGTTCTTGTATTGCTAATATGACTCGGTCAGGTTTTTGTCAAAGACCAGTGGCTTACTGATGAAAGATGAGAGAAATGAGACAACTTCCAAGGGTCCAGGATGAGGATTCAGACGTCACCCCAAAGTCCAAAACCCAACATTTTTAACAATTTACAGTCACTTAAAAGAAAAGCTGCAAATCCTTGCATTCGAGAGGTTGGAGGTTTTGCTTTTTAACTGAGAGAAAACACAACCACATACCTAAGATGGCGATGACCTCGTCATCCTGGATGACCTCTAGTGACCCAGACACAACGAAACACAAGGTGTCCACGCTCTCTCCGGCATGGAAGATCAGGTCACCGGGAGCACAGTGGGTGGTCTGAAACTCCACCGCTAGCGAGCGCAGGCAGCCGTCACTGGCTAACCGGAAGGCAGGATGCTCGTTGAACACCTGAGTAAAAGAGCAGGTAGCTGATGGTTCTTATCGGTTCAGTAAAGTATTAAAGAGGATTTTATTTCCAATTCTCCCTATTCGTTAAGTGTATTCAGTCATGTTTTAGTAGGAAGCTTTGTTTCCTGGTCCTACTTTCCCTGCTAAGGTTTTGTTACTGCTGGCTGTAAATACGACACAATATGGTTTGGCTGAGCCGTTAACACACACACACACACACACACACACACACACGCACACACACACACACACAGAGACCACATTAAGGACATCGATCTCGACTGTCTTGTCTTAACTTTGAGAAGAGGTCTGGTTTAAATGCAACATATTACCTTCTCGAAATAGCGATATTCGAGGCACTATGAGAGCCAGCCGCTCTGAATGACAAGGCTAATTTTAGTGACAGTGAGTATTTGTCATTGGAGATGGTTGTTTCACAGCACA
Organism: Scatophagus argus; assembly: GCF_020382885.2. Taxonomy (NCBI): domain Eukaryota; kingdom Metazoa; phylum Chordata; class Actinopteri; family Scatophagidae; genus Scatophagus; species Scatophagus argus. The sequence goes on along the minus strand of NC_058507.1, from coordinate 1,599,325 downwards.
GTTACACAAGCAAAGGTGTCCTTTGTTCACTGCCAGTTCAGCAGTTTGAGTCTGCCAAAGTTCTGGGACCCGTATCAGTCGTCTCAAGTGATGCCCAGGGGCTTCTCACTGAGCCCACCTGGCCTGCATTCAGTTATGTAATGAGTGCACTCAAGGACTGACATTCCATGTGTTCAGTGAGTTGAAATCAATGTCCTACTCCAGAAATCTCAAAATTCAGCTTCTGCCGGGTTCTGTTGCCTGAGTGTTATTGTGACCAAGGTCAGACTTTAGGTTAAAGTCATGTTTAAAAAGGTGTGTTGGAGGTAAAAATGGCCAAGTTTTTCCCTTTTCTTCCTTCTTCTCACCTCATTTTCTTTCTAGAAAGTAAAACCTTATGCCATCACAGGAACCCATAGTCACATTAATTTCTGCACACTTAAAAGTATAAAATCTTTCACACAGTCGAGACACAGAACTTCTACTTTCTGTCTTGTTTCATCGGCTTACACAGCGAATCGCTGTGACGCAGCTAACCACAGATGCATACCTTCCTGTTGAGGTGGACGCAGATGTCGGCCCGCATGTCCTTGGGACAGATGGACAAGACCTGGAAGACAGAGAGACACGAGGATGTCACAGTGTGATGTCATCAAGGCAAAAGAAACAAGACAAAATACAGACAACAGCTAAAGTGGACAACTTGATTCGCTCTCCTCTTCCTGCCCAGGTTTCCTTTGAGGATTCAAAATAAATCTGACAGCAGCAACAGGAAGGTTTAGCTTAAGAAGCTAATGAGGATGGATTTTACTTGCTCGATTCTCCTTGTGAAGCCTTCTTGGCTTTTGCAGTCCTTCATATTTTCCTCTACAGTACAGGTGGATTGGAGTCAGCGGCAGAACAGCCTCGACCCAACATATCACGTATCACGGACGGCGGAGGGAGATCTGACGTCTGACCTTTCAGTCGCTCAGACTTTGTTACTGAAACTGTGTTGAAAATACAAGCTCACAGATGCTCCCAGGCTGTTGTCAAGTAACAAAAACACACATTTACCCTGAAAAAGGAAGGGAAGGTCTCTGTCAATCAAACCTGGTAAACTCAAAGAGCTGCTGCTGGTATCCCGAGATCCTGTACGTGAAACATTACGACCTCTGGCTGCTGAGTGAGGCATCCTGCTCCATGTACCACATGTGTTATAATGACTTTAATAGAGTAAAGCTGGAGCTTTCAGGGAGGAGGACTCGTCGGTTACCTTTGCTGCAGGTCTGTGCATTTCTGCATTAACTCCCTCTGGATACAAGCCAAAAAGCCTAAACTGTAAATCGCAATCGCTCTGTCCAAGTCTTCTCTGGAATCCAGCCTGATTAACTGAAGCATTTAGGTAAAACACAAAACACGATCTCATCCTCCACAATCCTGCCTCGTTAAATGCGAACAAAATCGACCAAAGGGACAATAAATCATCTAAAAGCCTTAACAACATCAAAACACAACAGTCTCTGAAAATAAACTTTGCTCTATTTAAAGTGGAAGATATTAGTAGCACTCAGGTATTGTGGTCTTTTTCGGGTGCGTGCTTGAATAAACAGCTGACTGTGTGCTGTGTAACGGCTCCCAAAGTGACAAAAAATATCCACTAATTGGCCCCAGGTCTGACTGCGAGGTGTTTACACCGCAGGCCGATGCGCCTTATGTCTCCTCAAGAGCGTGTAATTATCTCAACAAAAACTTGGAAAATCTAATTGGTGAGATAAAGAGAGAGAAAAAGAGAATGAATGCCAACTGGAAAATACTGAGAAAGTCAACTTAACGGAAAAATAAAGGAGAGAGAAACAGAACAAAATCCCACTCAAACAGGACGAACATAATGAGGAGATTCAACAAAACAACAAAACCTCCTCACAGACGTTCAAGCCATCGTGATTTTGTGTTTGGCAGGTCACCACTTCAGCAAAGGAAAACTTCTGCACTGAAACTGAACTGAACTGAACTGTACTGAACTGAACTGAACGTCCCTCCAGAGGTGACAGCCTGAACGCAAAAATAATCAGAAACCAAACAGAACGAAAGGCTGCAGGAGCAAATCAGGAGGAAATTCGATTAATGTCTGACTACAATAATCAATGCTCAGCTCATCACTGCATGTGGCCTGGTAATATTAGACCTGTCTGACAAACACAAAAGGAAGATATAAAGAGAGGAAGAAAAGATGTGGAGGAGAACAGAGCAGTTTGTAATGTGACTCCATCACGAGAAAACCAGCAGTTTGACGAGTGTTTGCTGTCTGTAAATTCTGCTTTGTGTCCTCGCAGCAAAGCTCTGAAGGCTGCAGCTGATGCTCCATCAGCGAGGAGATCTCGTCTCGTGCTCGCGCTGACGTTAGGAAGACATAAATAATCTGACTGGATTGATAAATGCACAGCATGGAAGCGTGCTGCACTGCAAACGCAGAAAGGTCTTTGTTTTTGAAATGTTGCAGCAGTGTTTGTTGGGATAAAGAAAAGATTAATTCATTTATTAAGATGACTGTAAGTGCTTAATTACATTTAAGTCACGTGTTTCAAAAGCTCTTAAGTGACTGAAACAAAAGCATCCGTCGCACCCACCAGTTTATTAATAAAACATAAGGATGCAAACTGTGTGCACATGACTGCAGTGTGAACAGTTTGTGTGTTGGTATGCAGAGGGTCTGAAGTTCATCAGTCAGCTTGTCGGAGGAAAGGAGGTCATTAACAGCCTGTGACTGCTGACTGCTTCAGGGCATTTGGTTAGTTTGTGTTTATCCTTTAAACTCATCCCAGGGATTCCTCTCATTTGATTTCTTTGTGGCTTTTTTTGTCTTTGTGATCTGACAACACAACACAACACAACTTGTTGAACAACACCTCAGCGCGAGCACGCAAAGACATTTGAGTCCCACCTTCTCCGTGTCGATGCCTTTGGACATGGACCAGGTGGAGACGATGTAGTCCATCACGCGCTCGCTCAGCCCCTTGGGCACCTGGTAGAGCTTCAGGAAGTCCCTGACGTTGTTGAGCATCTCGTGGTAGCGGTTGGTGTTGGCGTACATCTGCTGGAAGATGGTGGTCACATTTCCAAAGATGGTGGCATAGAGCAGAGCTAGAGAGGAACACACACACACACACACACACACGTGTCACATCTTAAATTTGTATTTATGAGATTCTTTTCCTCATTATTTTCTTTCTATTGCTCTGTGAGGTGCTCTATAACACATGCTTCATTAAAGCGTTTCATGGAAGTAATTATTTTTGACTAGTAGAATATCCACTTACAATGTAACACATACACACAAACACACACACACACACATACACACACACACACACATACACACACACACAGGCTCCATATCCAAAAACTGCCTGCCTGCTTTGTTTCTATTTGTCTTAGTTCATACAAATCTGTCTGATGTGATTTAAAAACATAATCACAAACAGGAAAAAGCCTGCAGGCAGCCAATCATACAAGTGGACCAAGAAAACCACCTAGAACCTCCATAATGACACCCAGCCACGTACCACACACACCATCAATACACAAACCAACAACTGGACTGCTGGGCTGAAATTAATGTGCTGCACAGTCAGGAAACGTCAGGTGAGAAGGGAGATTGTTAAAGTGGCAGCTGTGATTTAAAGAACATCTGATATCGAAGGCAAAGAAGTGAGAAAACGTTGGGAGGAAAAGATGATTGTAAAACCAACATGTGTGACGACTTTTACCACCAAAGTCAGTGTGGTGCCGATCGGAGCCCTCGGCCTCCTCGGCCTCCTCTGTACCCTGCTGTTTCCATAGAGACCTCACTTGAAATAGTCCTCCCTCTTTTCTCCTTTGCCTCCTCCTCCTCCTCCTCCCAGCCAATAAAAATGACAAAAGACAGGCGAGGAATGACAAGTTTAAAGACATTTGGGTTGAAAGATTAGGATGGACTGGTGAAAAAGGGTTCTGATGGTGGCACGCGAGCCACCAAACAAGAGAGGCGGGAAACGATGAAAACACTGCACGAGTGAGGAAAGCGAGAAAAAAAGTAAGGGAAGAAATGTTTGACAGAAAGCATCTGAAAGTGATTGGGTGTTTGAGATAAGGTGCAGATGAAAAAGCAAAAGAAAACCAAAGAGAGACGACCAGGCAGGCACTGAAGGTGAAGTCAGGCAGAAATACAGAAAAAAAGGACGCAAAGAGACGCAACACAAAATAAAGCAGAGCGACTGCCACTGAGATAAACAGTCTTCTGAGCCTTCCAGGAAGCTCCAGGACCTTTCCAGGACCCTGTTGAGCTGGAACTGAAAGCTCAGACACGCAGCTTCTCACCGACACCAAACACATCCATCCATCCATTTTCTACACCGTTTATCAGTCAGGGTCGCGGGAAGCTGGAGCCTATCCCAACATGGAGCCTATCCCTACATGGAGCCTATCCCTACATGGAGCCTATCCCAACATGGAGCCTATCCCAACATGGAGCCTATCCCTACATGGAGCCTATCCCAACATGGAGCCTATCCCAACATGGAGCCTATCCCAACATGGAGCCTATCCCAACATGGAGCCTATCCCCTAATCACTGCACCGCCGTGCTGCCACACCTAATTGGGTTGGCCAGTGTCACCTCGGCACCGAGATCGACAGAGGTTTGACCTCCCTTGAAATTTCTACCTTGAGCTGAAAAAGCCTCTCAGTGCTGGCAGCTGTTAATCCAGACTCTGCTTTGGCAAGTCACCCTCTGGTTGGTTACGTCGTGATGAGTTGGAAGAGAACAGGTGGAAAGTATCTGTGAGCAAAGTGGACTACACCTCTGCACAGGTCGGACATGTTGGGTGATGAGCAGCTGTCAGTGATGTCTGACTGTTGACACTTTGATATCCGAGTTGTCAAAGCAGCTTCAGACTCCAGCGAGGACAGACCTCCAAACACTGACCGCAGCAGCAAAGGGAACGTTTGAAGAACCCACATTCGCCGTTGCCGCACTCGTTCGGTGGTTCTCGAGGAGTCACATCGATGTGGGACTGCTCGAGCTGCTGGTTGTACTGACAGGAACACCAGCTTCATTTTCTTCTGAGTTTGGACACTTCAGTCAAAGTACTCAGGCTGCAGTTTGCAGCTGTCATTTCAACACTATATTTGAGATGTGATACGTCCCCCACAGCTGGATTGATTTAAATCCGTCTCTGTTTGGGCCCTCTGGCGGCTGATGGGGGACTGTGATGGTCAGGACTAGGAGCAGATGAACAGCTTTATTTCCTCATATGTATTGGCAGCCGGGGGGAGAGAAGACCAGACGCTGTCAAAGTGAGGCTCCGATGAACCGGACACAACTTTTCCTTCAAACCGACAAGAAAAGGAGAAATACATCGAAACATCATTGGGTCGCGTTGGATTGGTCTATTTTGGCCTCCTGGTGCTGCACTGATCTCATCATGACAACAGCAGCTTCTTTTGTCTGTTGTTGCTAAGCACTCAGCGTTTCCATACGTCGCAGGGACCAGCGAACAGTCGCCTGGTGTGGGTGGGAATGTGACGGCTTTCCGGTTGGATCACGAGTGCGCGTTCAGCCACAGCAGTTCCTGCTAACTCCCCAATTCAAAGCAAACTGCTGTTGCTATTAGTGAAGGCAGGCATGCATCACTTCCTGTCTGAATGTTTTCTCTTGAAGAGCCGCCAACCGCACCTCCACTAAGAGTAGATGAGTTTAAATGAGATCCTCATCGACATCACGAGTCATATGGTGCATTTGCTGTGTTGTATTTACACAAATGGAACATAAACACCAAAATGAAACGCAAAGAGTGTTTTTATCAACTGCTGCTAAATAAATATTCTGCTGAACATCACACACGCAGACGCATCCGTGGCTTTTTGTTGTGCTTCTCGCCACAGTCACATCAGCTTGTGCTCGTTGGATGTATGAACTGAGTGTAAGGACCTGCAGATGCCCCCCCTCCACACACACACACACACACACACACACACACACACACACACACACACACACACACACACTGGTGTTTATAATAGATGACTGCGTGGTGAGAACATCACACAAGCTTCACACCAAACTCTTGGTTTTCTACAGAAGCTGGACGTGAAGGTGAGAGGTGCAACCTGAGACTAAAACATCCTTTTAAACTGACTTTACGAACTTGATTTTGTTTCTCTAGTAACGTCCCTGCTGACAGTCCCCTCATGTGATCCTGAAGGGTGAAGCAGGTTGTGAAGTTTCTTTCCACGTGAGCTCTATAGATTCATCATCGATCATCCCATGACGGCTGAGATGTTAGCGCAGTGATGGATTAGATGTGATGCCGTACATGACGGTCATTCGTAACGACAGCTGTCCTGGTGAAACACAATCAGTTTGCTCTAAGGTGATGAGTGGTGGAGCCGACACAAGCGGGACATTTATAGCTGTGCATGAGGGTCCTCGCTCCAGTTTCCAGGGGTTTGCATGTTCTCCCAGGAGGGTTCCTCTGGGTGCTCTGGGTTCCCCCCACCAGCAAAACATGTTTGGTTAATTCTCCAGCTGAAGCCAGTGGCGGAGGCCTGGATGTGGAGGTGGAGGTGGAGGTAGAGGTGGAGGTGGTGCATGTGCGTGCACGTGTTGATTCTCCTCCACTTCTGCTCTTTGCTTGGTTGTTGCTGTGGGATTATGTAGCTGCTGGTAGCAGCGATATGTCAGCGCTGCATCTACATGACTGACACAACTGGAAGAAGAAGACGCAGACGCTTGTCCGGCACATTGGTGCTTTAAGGATCTTCTCTTTATCAATTCGCTAAGTGTAATTTTTTTAATTTTGGAAGTTTTGGTGTTTGCATGTGAATTCATCTTAGAGCTGGAAGCTGATCTTTAAAGTCTTTCACTATCTGCTCAAACAGTCTGAGGGTCTGATGACAGCAGTGGTGTCACCAGAGGAGGATCCTGTCAGCTGATCTAAACGACGCCACAGTGAGGGAAGTTTCACCTCGATTCACTGTACTGCAACACACATTTTCCTTGGTGGCAGAAAAATCACAAGTTTCCAAAGCGTTGATGGGACCAAAGCACAAACTAAATCAGACTGATGGGCTGTGAAGATCGCGAGCGACCAGAGGCCTCCTCCCTCTGTGGCGCCTGTTTCTCTCTTCCAGGTTTCAGACGACCTGCCGGAGGAGTTTAGGATGATTTGTCAGAGTGAATGAGTGTGAGGGACAGAAATCTGTGTGTCCAGGAGGGGACACGGAGACACAGTGTCAGCGCCCAGAAAGTGTCCATTGCAAGGCTCTTACATGAAGAGACAGCCCCACACACACACAAACACACACACACAGACACACAGACACACACACACACACCACACACACACATACACACACAGACAAACACACACCACATGCACACAGACAGACACACACACACACACCGCACACACACACACACTGATTTCAGTTCTATGTTAATTATCAGCTTGAGAAACATTGAGTCCTTATGATTCATGTATGTGGACACAGATTTTCCACATTTAACCTGTGCTGTCTGTCTCCAGAGTACACAGACAATAAAGATTAAATCATCGTGATGCTGGACCTTCAGATCCCAGCAGGGTTTGGTTGGAAGCAGATCCCCTTTACTGAATATTCTGTGTGATCGTTTGGTTCACAGCAGACCCAAACAAATCAAACTGAATGGACAAACGAGCTGATTCTGAACCAAACTGAACGTGTTGGATGTGAGCGTCCTGACTCAGGAGACGCAGCTGCTCGCGTCAAAGCTCCTGCTTCTTCTGTGCCAACCTCTGCAGGTCAAAACCTGACCGAGCCCGAAAAGCAACACAGAGTGGAAAACAAAGCAGCCGGGGCCTTTAGAGCAGCCATCACGAGCCACTGAGCCCAGTCCATTTGGTGCTCAGTGAGGCAAGCAGGCGTCCAGGCTGCATCACAACACATTACACAGTGAGAGGACACCGCAGTGAGACAGCCAGTCAGCTGCAGAGTCCACAGCCCTGCAAAAAACCTACTGTATAAATCTGTTTTGACAAGCAGTAATTGTGCATCAAGCGCTCTCTGGGTGAGTAAAACATTCTGGCTGATTGTCTCTAAACAAATATTGACTGAAAGTGTGCAGAGGCATCCCGGTGTTAGTCACAGCCCTGCCTCTGCTCCAGCCCCAACAATCATTCCTGTAATTGTGAGTCGCTCTCAGTAAATAAGGTTCTTTTATCACTGTTTTCTCCAGCATTGCATTGTTTACTTCTCATTAGGTCAACTTAATAGACTGCTCATTGCCGTGCGAAAATGATAATGGGCCCTGGGGCGAGTGGGCTGGGTGATGCAGGTGGGGGCGGCTGAGGCGTAATAAATGTTGGTGTCCACTTAGGCCCCGGCTGGCAGTAAGTGATGTCACACTCCAGACGTTAGGGAGGCTTAAAGTGAGGAGAAAAATTCCTCAACAGAATCCTGTCACGCTTTCCAACAGTGCAAGAAGAAAAACGCAAAGCTTACGGCCACACTGAAACTTCAAACCGAGAAGGAGACTTTGTTTGTATGGAAATCAGGTTAGCATCTATTCAACCGTAAAATAAAAACACACACTTCACACTTAAACTAAAGTCACTTTTTAACCCAACTCGCAACCACGTGGTAACGTAGGACAATCAGATGTTATTTGACTTAAGTGTATTAAATCAAAGGAACGGAAGGAGAGAATGAAAGTTTTTCATAACCGCAGCACAACTCAGTAACTACAGCTGTCAGATAACTTTAGGAATTAAAACAATTTAATGGCGTTGAGGAGAAAGTTTCCAAAAAGAGAAAAACGGAGACGCTCGGTGGCGTCTCTCGCTGGGAGAGTTAGAGGATAACATAGTGAGATATCAGTGACACACTGAACACCTGCTCAGGGAGCTCAGGGACGGATCACCACCCTCAGGCTTTTAATCACGCACATAAATCTTGATTAAAATAATAAGTTGGGGATGATCCAGTGCGTAGCAGAGTGACTCCACCAAATGGCTGCGTGCTGCTTATTAGACATATTGAAAAGCGCAGTCATCTCCAGAGGAATCGAATGTATTCCTCCGGCCACAATGTCTTTGGCTTTAAGTCACTTCCCCTGGATGTCTGAGCCTAACTGCAGAGTTTCTTAAACATGAATTTACTTTTACATTTCATGCAGTGGTGACAAACAGACTTGGGAGCAAATACAAACTGAATATAAAAATGCATTCAAAGTGTTGTCTTAATGTTTTCTAGGCGAGGCCGCCCTCCCACGCAGGGTACTTCTGTGAAAGATGGTGATATTTTCCAAAGAACTGATTGGACGTTCGCCGGAGCTTTCATATATTTTGATCTGTTATATTGAATGTAACCTGCTCCGCAGCAGGTGAGGTGTGTTGCCATGGTGATGTACCCCAGAAAGACCCCTCAAGCATCATGCAGCAGACTGATTTTATTATCAAATAATTAAAAAGCTCTTTGGTCAACTTTGTTAGATTTTACTGTCAGTTATTAACAAAATGTCACTAGACATTTTCCACGTGTGCTCACGTGTACTGTGATACACAGTGTGCTCTGAATACTGCGAATGAGATTCATCTTTCACTGCAGCTCAGTACTTATCCCTGAGTATCTCTGAGCAGTCTGACTGATGGACCGCTGAGCTCCACTCCTCTACATGTGTCCTGAAGACTGCTGTCCTGATGCTTTTAGAAAACAGGTGCGCTTAGAGCTCGTAAACAACCAGTGCTAACTCGTTTAGGGCAACAAAATAAATATCAGTAAGGCCTCTATTTCGTACATTTGGTTTCAGATTTGTCTGGTACTCGTGAGGAAGAAGAGCAGAGCAGCTTTCATTAGACAACAGCAAAGAGAAAGCAGTCGGTTCACGTCCACAAAGGCCTCGGCGGGTCGTGTGCTGGACACGAGGATCAATGCCACGAGAAACATTCAGGTTTCTGCCCTGGAATAAAAGCTCCCCCGTGACATCATCAAGCCGCGCCCTCGTCAGCCAATTTGTCTGGTCAAAATGTCGTCAATAAAGATTGTTTCTCCAGGGAGCTTTAATTCCAGCGAGCCGACGACTTTCTACTTTTCACAGCGCAGATATGAAAAGTGATCGCAGGCTCCGATTTGAATTGTCTTCCTGGATGTTGTGGCACTCGTCCAAGTTTCTGTAATCTGCTTTTCATACGCTGATGATGAGCGACAGAAGCTTTTGTGGAGGTACGCGTGCAAACTGACTGCTGCAGCTCTAACAAACCAGGAATAATGAGAGGAGCAGCCTTGATTACTGGCACAAACTTGAAAACAAGAAGGGATTATCCTTTCTATCATTCTGCTGCTTCACTGTGTAAATCACTCCCAATAAGAACTAAATATGAACCAGAAGAGCCAGTGAATTCCCATCTTGTTTTCATCACTTGTGCTCAAATGTTTTTCATCTGAAGTCAAGAAGACAAAGTGCAGCGGCTTCACAAACACAAACAAGCTGGAGCTGAGGGTTCACTGCTGAAGGTAACGAGGCCATCGGGGGCCGAGCGGGGCTCCCTGTGGAGAGTGGGGGGGGGGGCCTCAGCAGGAGTAATGAAGTCATGCAGGACCACTCATATTGAACCAGCAGCTCCTGGTAAACAATGGGGTGTTTTTTATGAGGGACAAGTGAGACAGAGGGGACAGCTTATCCTCTGCAGTGAGTGTGGAAACGAGAGGGAAGTGATGTCGTCATGTGACAGGAAGTCGTGTTCAGACACACAACTATTTTCTCCTTTACCTGGTGATGTGCAGCCCTGCAGTCTGGTCATCAGGCCAGGTGCTGATATGAGGTCAGACTATCTATCTATCTGCGTGGCCCCATACAACCACAGACTGTTCAGTGATGTGGCTGACCCAGTCCTTCAGAAAGGCAGTGAAACCATGAAAATCCACGTTTCCACCACAGGAACTTTTCCCAGGAGCCTTTGGAGGAACTGAGCATGTTTTCCCCTGTAGGGACGGGGCTCTAAGTTCCAGAGACATGAGGCACTTTGGGACCAAACAGTTCTGGAGAGTCTCTGAGATGAAGTGCCCACTGAGGAGCTCCCCGAGAACTGAACACCTTCAAGGGCTTTTCTCTGTTTTCGTTCACACAGTAATGAGTAACCATTTTAGACAGATCTGAGGTCAGTATTTTGCAGCCATGCGGTTGCCTGGAAGCAACACAAAGACTGCATGGCCTGCAACTCTTTCCACACGTCGCTGTGGATCATCTCTCAGGAGGTTGATCAGTTAATGACGGATTTAAAAAGAAGAAAAGCTTATTGACGGGCTCCTTGTATGTCACCAGGGTGAGTTTTAACTCCCAAGACGAGATCGAGATCTGAACTGAGACCTGATTAACGAGACAGAAATACAAAAAGCAGCAGCATGACAAAATGCATTCTAAAATAAACTTTCTGGGGATACGAAGAAGAATGAAAACAACCATCTTAAGTAAAACAGTCACACATGAAATTGGCCTATTGGTCATCAGTGTGAGAAGCTTCAGTCTACTCTGTAAACTCGCACATTTAAATGGAACAAAATATCTGAAAGCTGCAGGAACACACAGTGTGAGTCAGTCCTGAAAACATCTGTGATGAGTTTCATGTGTGAGGCACATCTTATCTCCAATACTCAGAACTCGCTGCAAAACCAACCTCAGACAAACTGAAGTATAAAAGCAGAGAAGACCTGAGCCGCTGCCCTGCCCCATCAGTGTGTGTTACTGTAAAGAGATGCTGCTCTTTGATTAGTCCTTGATGGCTCGTCAGTGGATCCCAGTCTGGCCTGCTCAGGGTGCGAGCATCAGATGACACCTGCAGCAGACATCGATTGACCTTCCAGCTCCTGGTTTCGTCTGACTTTGGCAGCTCGGGGAGTTTCTGAGGTCGTGCTGACACAAGTTAGCAGACGACATGTCAGGGGAACGGGGATCCATGTGAGGGCATTATCACATTCTGCACTCCGTGAAGTGGCTTTTCAGCTGCGGTGACTCGGATCGGCAGGTGAGACAGGTATCAGAGCCCACGTGCTCCGGCGCTCGTAATCACAGCGCGGCCCAATTTCCCCCGCCGTCAGCGATTATCCTGGAGGAGGACCGATCTATCACGCCTGGCACCTGCTTGATTCAATTATCCCCATGTTAACCGTCTCACTGCAGGCTCCACACGTTCGGCTCCCGCATAAATTACAAGAGAAGAAATTAAAAAATTATAATAAAAATAGGAGTGATTGCTTCCTTTAGAGCCTTTTCACTGTAGGAGCGATTGGGTAGATTGGGTTCATAAATGAATGAGCCCACTGCAAGGACGATCACAACTGTTGATAATTATGGAAATGTGTGTGAATCGCTGCACACACACACACACACCCCCAAACCCCCCGGGTGATTTACACAGCACACATGAAACAGTTGAAGCTGATATTAATTATTTATCGCTGAGTGTAATGTTGTAAAGTCATCGCTGGTAATGTTTTTGCACTGACGCTCAGCAGACACGTGCCAATGAATGTGCTTCACACACACACACACAGGCACACACACACACACACGAATCCACATATGAACACCCACTTTGCACTCATCTGCAAATAGGCACCAGTAAAAACAGCAGCTCCCTCGAATACACAACCAGCCATGCATACAAAAAGATGCAGCGTAAGAAAAACCTGAAGTGTTAAGCCACCACAAACCTGCAGACCAGGTTCAGAACTCTACTGCAGATATTTTCTTTCTAGAAAATTCCCTCATTTGGTGTTGTGATGATTGTTGTCATCGTGGTGGAGACGATCGCTCAGCGTAACAGAATAAGTGCTTTCATTAAGAGGGTGGATGAAAACGACTCGTGTCACGCAGCACACTCAGTTATTCAGGCCTCTCCATCACCTGTCTGGGAAAAAGTTTCTCCTTTAGCAACTTTTCAGTAACCTCAGCCTGTTTTGATGCATTTCCAACTCCATCCACACAGTTATGAAAATGTTTCATAAGGCCATCGGGTTCAGAAATCTCTCCAGCACAGAAGCACATGTTCCTTCAGCAGAAGTAATAAACTCTCTAAAACAGGAGTCATGAGGTTTTCACTCGACAGCAGCAATATACTCACAGCGTGTGCTCTTGCTCTTTCTGCGGTTGCCATGTCAACAAGTTAAGCGAGGCAGGTCAGGGTGAAAGAGAACTGAGGTTCCCTCTGCTGCTTAATGTCTGGAGAACAGACCTTCCTGAGGAGACTGAGCAGACGTCCATCTGGTCACCTGTCCGTCCACCTAAGAGCTGATATCTTTCCTCTAATCTGAGAAATCACATCATCAATCATCATTTGACAGGTAAAAGAGTAACAGCTGAGTTTGATCTGTGGCCTGTGCATGTGAGCTAACTTCCTGCCACGGTCAGATCAGCATGTCGGGGTATAAGAGAGCGATGTGAGTGCAGTATGGGTTGGTTTATTGGTGGTCAAGTCAGTCAATCCTTCCAGGAAATGCTAACAACAAGAGCGTTTATTCAACACACAAAGATCTTCCTCAGTAAAGCAAGCTACCATCCCAGGTTCTGCAGGTTTTTAGTTGTCTCAAAAGCGGGTTGCACACTGATGCTACATACCAAAGTCGGTTTCACAGTCATGTCGAGTCCTCAGTCTGTAATGTCTTTTATGGCTCTGAAGGAGCTCTGTGAAGTCTCAGACAATAACCTCAGTGGGTATCTGGGCTTTAAGTTGGAAGTAACAAATTCATGAAGGTCTCCTGTCAAACAGAGGGCAGGAGGTTCGATAGATGTGGGCTTTTAGCAGGAAGGGAGTAACAAAAAGGCTATCGAGTTGCATTATGGGAAGTGTAAGCATTTCTGAAGCTTAAGAGCCATCATAGGGACTAAAGATGTCTATCTAAGCCTCGTTTTGATCTGCTCTTCAAATTAAAAGCCCTCAAACATTTCAGTGGGCAGCAGCCCTTAATTTCTTAACAAGCCTTTTATTGTGAAACATCTGCAGGAACATTTTGTTGTATACTCGCTGACTTGATAAAGCTTCCATATGCACTTGAATCCTAACTACTGCCATTTTTTTCTCAAGCTGCACCAGGATGAAGATAAATTAGTATTTTGACGTTTAAGTCAAACATTTCAAAGCTTATGGATACGAAGTCACCTTTAAATTCCTAAACTCCAGGAAGTTTATCCCTGGCTTCCATTATTTACGTCCTGCAGTGGATTCTTTGCTAGTCGACTTTATTAGATGGGTTAGCCAGTGACTGATGGCCACCCGAACTGAAACACTAACATACGAGCGATGCATTTCCTTTACAAGTCAGCCAGCCCCACCTGAATGCCCCACTGAACAGCTGCTCCAGTGGACTGTGGGGTGCTGAGAGCTGGTCGAGCCCTCTAACCTCCACAAAAAGAAGGCTGCCACATTTGAACGTTTGTTAGGCTGTTGTGACACGTTCAGTCTTTGAATGCAGCGACAGATACTGGAACAACTGCTTTCACACAGCGAGGGAAAATTTAAAAAAAAAAAAAATTTAAAATGGTAAATGTCTGACAACAAGTTACCAAATTTGTCCAAAAAATAACAATCAATGCATCTCTGCTTCATTAAATGTCAACAGACTTGGACTGAAGCCTTCACGCTCACATAATGAGCCACCTCAGGTTATATAAATACAGAGCCAGGGCCTGCTGGCTGGTGTGTGACCTTTTGATAAATAAGCACCTCATTAGACTGGTTAGATTGGCTCTCTGAGGTTTTTCGGTGAAGCTGAATGCCACTTCTCTACCACAGCCGCGTCACACGTAGCAGCTCAGAAAATCAGCTTTGTGGAGTGAATAAATATCCAAACATCTGAGCGTGCTCCCCTTTGCCCCGCTCACAGTATCGCAGTGACAAAATCTGTGTTCGTGAGCCTTTTTGCTCCGAGACCTTGCGGTGAAAACACTGCAAGGAAAGCAAGAAAGTTATGCCCTCCCTTTACATTCATTATTCAAGGTGCCCAGTGTGTTCTCTCCACCATGTTTAGCATTCGGTTACAAGCAACGCCACGACTTTCTAAAGCTGCTGACGAGAGGATGGCATTGTGAATAAGACTGTGAGGATGAAAGGTAATGGAACCTGCAGAGGACAGAGCGATGAACGTTCATATAGCCAGGAGAGTCACAAGTGATAAAAGTGTAAAAGGTAAGAACAGCAACAGAACGTCGCTGCACTGACACCTGGACGAGCTGCGAAATGCGGCTCGATTAATAAACTAATAACCCTCTGAAGCTGGGGCTCAGTTGTCCATCGGCAAGGCGAGTATTCAAAGTCCAGACGAACTGCCAAGTGTCCAACAACAGAAGACTGCAGCTTTAGCTCCCAGGAGTCCATGTGAGGACGTGTATGAATATAAAGCAGGCTGAAAACGTGCTTGGAACATTCCTGATGTAAAGTTTTGCAGGAAGAGACTCCAGCAGACCACGTCTCTAAACAAAATTCAGTCAGTCAAAAAGCTAACCTTCACCACTTATTTAAACGTTTAGAACTCCCTCAATAACGTGCATCAAAACACTCCAAAACCCTGCTGATACTGATACCATAAATACCTTCACCCTGAGGACATCAGAGCTCGGGACACTGAGCTGACGTGACCAAACATCAGCTTTTCATGTGATCTTCTCATAAGAATATTGAATCTTGTCAGGCATGTCCTTCAAAAATGCTGTCTCACATGACCAGCAGTTTCTTCAGAGTTCACATGTGAATTTGTCATGCAGATTTGGTTGATATTACAGATGCTATAAAAAGGGACCGAAACATCATGACTGACAGCCCACTGCTGCTCCTGATTGGCTCAAACGGGTGTGTGGGCAGGAACTCGACGCAGCAGCTCCACTGCCCAATCACTACTGCACAGACTCTGGCTCCAAATGACATCGCCAGCACAAGATGGCAGCTTCTGTATTCAGTTTTGGCTTCGCTTTTGAACAGTGGGAGGAAGTGGAGATGCGTCGGCCATCTTTAGCTCACTTCTCCTCCTTATGTGGGAGTCCCACAGCTGTAAACTGGGCCACACAACACTGAAGGAGGGGTGGGAAAATGAAGGACATTTAGGAGGACAGAAATTAAGAAGCCACTTGGACAAAAAAAACGTAAGAAATAAATGATTTTGCTTTGCTTCACAGTCCAGGAGTGAGAGTGAAAAGTTTAAAAAAATGTTTTTCTACTACTGAAATCCATTTGTAGTTTCTCCTGCAAACTAACAAACCGCCAACAGGACTGAAAACTTGACCTCTCTGAAGGAGGTGAGGAAGTAATGGATGTGATTTCGGGGGGGAACAATGGGCAGATATAATGAGGAAATGCCTCTGAACAAACAGGGTGGGAGGAACAGTGAGAGAGCATCAGAGGGGGAGAGGAGGAAGGAGGAGATAACGAGGGAGAGGAGGACAGAACGGGATAAGGAGGAGGAGGTGACAAACAGAGCAGGATGGCTCTTTATGGATTAGTGGACTAATCGGCTCTCTGTTGCTGCTGTCAGAGAGGGAGGCTTCACACAGTGCAGCCTCCCACAGCATCTCCTTCCTCCTCCTCTCGCCTCCTCGTTCCACTCCTTCACCATCCCATTGTGTCTGAGTGTTTCTCTCCCTCCAGTGCTCGCTTTCCAAACTAATCAGGGCATCTGAGCCGAGAAGCCGGAGGGGAGAACGACACTGCGAGCTGCTTCTCTCTCTCTCTGTCTCCCCATCCCTTCCTTCCTTCCTTCCCTCCCTCCCTCCTCCTCTTCTTTTCCTGTCTCTTTTTCTATCCTCTTGTACCCCATTTCTACTGTCTTTCCTTTATATTGTGGCCTACTTCTCCCGCAGCACCATCATCTCATTCTCTTGTTCCTCCATCTCCCCGTATCATTTTATCAACCAACCTTCTCCCCTCACAGCCTCCATCTCCCCCTCTTCTCCCCTTCCCTCCCCCTCAGGTCTTTGTGGAGTGTTGGATAAGTGGGGCTGGGGGTGGGAGGTCAGGATGACTTCCAATCCACTCAGTGAAACCCAAACTCGTCTTGGGATTGTGTGAGAGTCCTCGCCGGAGCTCTTTTAGCGTCAAACGGGGTTTTCAGTCAGATAAATACTTGGCCAAGAGCGTGAGCCCGAAGACGAGAACTTTCCTTTGAGCTTTCCTTCCTTCCTTTCTTTCATCTCACCCACCCCCTTTTTCCTCTCCTGCTGAGTCTGGTAAGTCTCTTCTGCTTAGGATATTCGGCCATCAAGTCGGCTTCCCCGGGCCAAATCGGCCGCATCCTTCCGCCTGGCTGCGCACATCACTTGCGCCGCCAAGCCACTTTGAGCCCAGGTAATTCCCATGATTCCCTGCGAGCTGGAGCCTATCAAGTGAGCGTCGTTTTCGTGATACACCCACCCCCTCCCTCCCTCACACTTTTCTCTTCACTCCACTCCGCTTTGTACACCGTGAAACGTTGTGATAAAATCTGCAGTATCACAGATGAATCACTACGTACTTCACTTTACTGATCACATTCAGTGATCACTGCATGGACTTTTATGGCACACTATGAGTCTTCACTACTGCTGTTATTACGAGTACAGCCACTCATAATGGATTATAAGCCCCATCAATCAACCTCTAGCTTATGACCGGTCATAAGCTCCCTAAGATGTGACATCTTATAATTCAAGTCAGATCTAAATTGTTTTATGACTGTTAATATAGTGCATTGTGTGTGTTTGTAAGTGGAGTCATAAAGCACTATGAAGCATTGCAATATGCTATGAATGCCCCATCACTCACTGTAGATGTGGTCTGCTTCTGCTAGAGTCAGTCTCCTGAAATGTTCATTAGCTGAGAGGAATTAATGTTCTGCATAACGTAAGACAAATGTTTCCGGACTGTCAGCGTCTGAGCGGATAAAAATCATCTTTGGGGAGATGTTGCTCCAAGCTCGTATGCATTTCATTAAGAAGTAACATTTGACTCCACACTGGACTAAATGACTGGTTGGCATGGATGTGGGCTTTACCTGCAGGCTTTGTGGTTTTGACCTGCTTCACCTCCGTGAGCCTGGTGTCCTATTAAATTACTTTCGTAACGTCGGGATCCGTTGATCCGTTCACTTTCCAACCCGGTTCTCATCTTAACAAACATAATAATTAAAATGCAGTTCAGGTGGGGAAAGGAATCATCTCCCTTAGCCAATTAAATAGTTGAAAACTACAAGTGCTGAGGTCAACACTAAAGAGGCTTGATTCTACTCTGGAGATACTTTAAAATGTACACTTTGAGCCAGAGCTGTGCTTTCTCTAACCTTTTCAGTTGGCGTCAAGAACAAGAATACACTACACGGCGGCGTCAGAGGAGGAAGATTACAGGTCTCAGACAGATGAGTTTTACAGAAAGGTCTTAAACAAGGCTCACGCAATCCTTTTCAGAGCGTAACCGCCGTCTGCGCTCTGGACTCGCTGATATACCACAAGTGCATGTTACTGTCTGCTTAGACACAAGACAAGCTGGCAAAACGTTCTTTTATCTCCTCCGCCATCAAAATGCCAAACGGACATTTCTGAAGAATCGTCATCATTGGTGAATGAAAATTTTGTCAAGCCAGATTTGGTGACTTCTTAAATGCAGGATGACGAGGGAGATGTCGTGCTGTTCTGTGACTTAAAAGCTCCTGGGGACGCTTGGGAAACTCAGAGTCCGTTGAATAGACGACAGGGGAGTGAAGATAACATGAAGGCAGGTTCTCGTAACTTCTGAAAATGTTCCAACAAGACACAAGGTTTTTAATCCAGTGACAGCTGTAGTTTATCTTGCAGTAATGTGGCCTCATGTTTCAAACTAAATATTTAATAAAGACTGGATATGAACAAAGCAAACTGCAGTTTGAAAATCTGGTCTTCAGTCTGCAGTGCACAGATGTTGTTCATATTTTCATGTTGTTTCAAGGCATCAGCCTCACATTACCCTTTATGAGCTTTACCAGCAATGACTTGTGATTTCCAGATGCATCTGTAGCTTCCCAAACAGCCTGTAAGTCGTCGTGGGCGTGTGGAGGTGAGATCAGGATCACCGGGAGGTGCTGTGCATCCTGAATACTTCAGGAAGCATTAACGCAGTGGGGTGCAGTAATCTCCCATGACTGCCTACTGTAGTACTGCATGCTACAGTACAGTTGAGTCGTGTGCCTGAGTGGTGCTGCATGAGCAGGAGCATGAGGACGCAACGAGTGCTTTCATGTGCCTTTGGCGTTTGTGCTGCTGACTTTACAGAACTGAAGCGATATGAGAAGGAACCGTGTCCTTTCACATGAAGTCACTGCTGCTGCTTGTGAATGTTTCAAAGGTGAAACATTTCGTCTTTTTATTGTAGTTACTTTGCAGAAATAAGGATCTGATGAAGAAAGAAAAGGTCTCTTTGTGTTTCCATCAGATTTAGCGTTTGGAAATATTGAGGCCGAGTTCATGATCTCAGGAGAACAATCACTTTGTAATGTTGAGCTGGTGACATTTTTAAGGTTCCTGCAGGTTTCAGCAAGTTTCATTTAAGACTTATTAAGACAATGAGAAATGCAATTTCAACAACTGTTCTGCCGAACAAATAAATGAATAAATAAAGTGCAAATGATGATGTGAATATTGAATAATATCGGCAGGCATTCCTGGTGCCTTGTTAGGGCATTTTGTCAGGTTATTGGATTTTAGACTTGCAGAAACTCATTTATATGTTTTTTTCCATATGTTTAGGATATAAAAAAACTGATGTCCCAGGGTTATTAACATTTTCTGTGAACATTTCTTTGAAAACACACGAGGCAGCCGAGTTTTATGATATTTATGTTGGTGTGTATCACTGTAATGTGTTACCAGCACAGATGGAGGCTGATGCTGTACGAGGGGAAACTGTGAATATGAGTAAATATTTTACTCCCGTGTGGATGCACTCACTTGATCTGATGGAGGGATGGGCGACAAGATGGCATGAAAATCCTTCTACAACTTCCTAATGGTATAATGTAATCACATATAATGAAATGATACGGAAGTCATTATGGCCGATTATGCTAATCGCCCCTTAATGGTGCTGATCAAAGTTTCATGGCCTCATACACTCCCATTCTGTCTGTGTGGAGGGCTGTGTGTTCAGGTGTGTGTGTGTGTGTGTGTGTGTTCAGGTGTGTGTGTGATCATGTGCCTCTTACATGGAGGTGTGCACCGGCTCAGAAAAGCCGTTCAGGTCTCTGCTGATGGCTGCAGTTACAGTAAAGTGGCTCATTAATCCTGGACAGTCTTGTGACAAACGAAGTGTAAGACATGTGGGAGGACAACTGGGAGAGACAGACAGAGGGAGGAAGGAGGAAGGAGGGAGGAGGGAAGGGGAGGAGAAGGAGGAGGAATCGTGCAGATTGGCCTCTGTTACACTAATAGGAGGAAGAGTCATTCAGATGTCAGTGCGCACACAGTCCTTTGGCTCAGTCTGGATTGATTATTTGACGATAAATAGATAGATGGAGGCAGACAGACAGACAAGCAGAGGACCAGAGGGACAGACGGACGACCAGAAGGACAGAGGGACGGGTTATCAGATTGGAATATCCTGTCTGAAGAGGTCAGGAAGAGCGAGGGTGTGAAAACATAAAAACGACGACATGCTGGTCTGTTTGTCTGTCTGTCGTAAAAACCCGTCTGTCTGCAGAAGATTCAGACCCTTCAGCTCGACTGCTCATTTTAATGATGTGTGATGTATGTGGACATTCAGCTCCAGTGATCAGTTGATTAACCGATCAGTCAACCGAAAGAAATGTTTTCTCCAGCTTCATGTATTCTGATAGTCGATTAACTGAGTTAAACATTTGCTTCCAGCTTCTTAAATGTCAGGATTTGCTGCTTTTTTGACATTTATCACAGCAGATGAAAAATCTTTGGGTTTTGGACTGTTGCTTGGAGAAAAGAAGCAATTAACCTTTTTTGACATTCAGACAGTCAGTGTTTCTCTTATATCCTGCTGGTTTTAAAAGACGTCCTTGTGTTAAAAGCATCACCTGATTAATACATCCGGTTGCTTTTCGCGCCGCCAAAGTCATCGCCTCTGAACTTGGCGCATCATGGCTCACCAGAGCTGCCATTTTCCCTCAAGACAAGACATCTGTGCAGCTCGGCCTCCTGTCGCCAGCAGAGAGCATTTGTCAAGAGAGATAAAATTTGACTCAAAGGAGGGTCAGAGACGAGTTTAACTGGACGGCACATCGTCTTTGGTTTCCATCGTTCGCCCAGTTGGTCCTCTTGTTTCGCTCAGCCGCCATCTTTGTTGATCTGAAGCTACTGCGTGTTTCCATGCGGGCCTCAAGAAAAGATGTTTCAATAATCTATTTTTATAAAAATGAACGCCTAAAATAGGACGTGCATCACGTGAGAGCTGATTGGGTAACTTAGTCAGGTTTTCTGTCTTTCTCTGACATGCAACATGCTGCTTTCATTGATTGAATGTATAGTCTTGTAAGCCGATCAATCGATCTGCTGAGTCTGACAGATCCTGACACCATTCTACTGGATGGCAGTCTGAACAACAGCCTCTAACCTTATTAACTCAAGGTTAAGGTTTGTTTTGCCTCTGCCTTTGTTATCAACAGCAACAAAAAGCCCAGACTTCCATCAAACAAAGGACAGTACGGGGCGGCTTGCTTTGTTTTGCTAGTGTTCTTATTCCTCTGCTCGAACCCTCAGTCGACTCACTTTCCAACATTCTGCTCTCCTTCAATGGACAACTTGCAGAATACGACTGTAGCTATGGCCACCGTTAGCTCAGTCTGCCGTGGAACTACAGGCCCTGTGGCTTAAAGGCTAAAGTCGAGTTATGAGTGATTCTTGATTTTGTCGAGTCATCAAATTTGTTACTTGAGTCTGACTCAAGTCAACACGTCTAGAAACTCAAAAAGAAGCTTAAAATTTCGCACAGCAGACAAACTTCCTGCTAAATTAAAGAGCAATGAAGACAAAGCAAGCGTCTTGCTGGAGGAGGACAAACACCAGCCCGGCATTCTTTCAGATAATTCTTAATAATGGCTTCTAACTGACCAGGAAAGCTGCAGTAAATGACTTATTACCCTCCAAACCAGCTGTAATATTTCCAACTTATAAACTCTTCTTAAATGTTGCCTTATTAGAAAGTATTACCAACTGATGTTTCTCTCTGCAATGTTGTAAAACTGACCATGAATAAGGTAGTAATGCACTGTAGTACAGGATATTAAAAGGAACGCACGCCACCGTCTGCCTGTCCCACCCGCACAGCCTGTGAGACGGTCCGCCACGCCAAGAAGACAGACAGCAGAGACACCTCATCTCTCTGTATTGTTTACTACAGAGCTGAGGCAGTTTGCTGTCCAGATGCCAGGAGCAAACAATATGCAGACGAGCCCGGGGACACTGAACTCCAGGGCAGAAACAGATTGGACTGCGACACAAGCACTCTTGTTCCAAAATGAGATTTGGCTATCTTAAAAAGCCTGCTCTCACCAAGTGACGGAGAAAAAAAGCTTCACGGTGCTTTTAAAGCGGCAAAATGATAACAGCGTCCACAGGCAGGATCGTCTGGACTTCTGGCAAAGTGAGAATTGGCTCGAAGGCCTGTGCAGCGTGAGGAACACCGGTGTTTCCTGCCAAACACTTTAAGGAGGGATATGAAAACACTTGAACACTTCTTAAAAATAAACGCTGGCCAGGTGCCTCCAGTTTCTGGACTCAGAAGCTCTTTGGTTTGGACGTCTTCTTTCTGCAGACAACTGAGCAAATGGAGGAAACATGACGAATTCCCAGCAGCTACAGCTGAGTCTGAGGACGTTTTAGAGATCTGAAACCTCTGTAAGTCCCTCTTCGTCTGTGTTTCACCTGTACTCGTCACGGAGTGCAGGTGAGGGCTCAGGAAGCGTTGCGCTCTCGGACTCTCCACTCGTACAGCCGGTTTCTCGGCCCTGAGAGACGACAGTTTAGTCAAACTGAAGAGTGTCAGACGCATGAATATGATTGGCTGCCTGCTGGCCTCCACCTGGTGATGCACACTGCTGTTCATGAGCAGCAAATAGACCAGAATGCACGGCTGAAAATAGACATTTAATATAGAAACTGAGACAGAAATGAAAGCAGCCACTGAATACATTCTCTATTTTTATTGTTTACCCACTTCCTGTTAAAACACACCGAATCATCCTGACAATAAGCAGCCAATAGAAACACTATTCCAATTCCCGTGTTGTAGCAGTTCTCTCTGAATATTTTCCAGGTTTATCGAGGGGAAAACGGCGAATCCAAAGTGGCGCCGTATCAGCAGGCTCACATGTGTACAACTTATTTGCACGATGAGCTGAAACATTCCTCGTGACTGTTCAAGCACACAAAACGTGTTGAATAATGTAGAGCTGCTTTGGCCTGAAGGCAACTGAGAAACAATCTGCCACCAGATCCAACACCTGCAGACACAAGACAGACAGTCCAGGTGCAGGTACGCCTCACACGATAAACACTCATCAAAGTCCACATACAGACGGCACAGAAACGGCTGAAAACCGGAATCATCAAAATTAGCCTACATGACGACACGACTATTTGTGACTGAACTGAAAGGTCGTTGTGACTGTTTATCTGTTCAACCTTAAAACCAACACGTAAACACAACAGTTGTGTTTATTATTCCTCCGTCGAAGCCTCCGGGGGACCGCTTGGTATGAAGAAAAGTACTTAGTACTCACACTTTTGCAGGTTGTGCATACAGTTTAATAATTGATGTCCTGAAAGTAAGTTTTCCTCCAGGATATGGACATTGTTACACAAGCTGCGTCGGGCCAACAGAGACAGCAAGAATAACAGAAAGAAAGACAATAAATGTAATAAATGTGCTGCTTTAGGACAAGCAAATCTCCCAAAACACATTGAAGAGTTTAAGGATGTTAAAACCACAGCCACGAGATACAAAGCAATCTATGAGCTTCAGTATTAATCAACATCTGGTTTGCACTGGAAGGTCCTAAACATCCTGAAACCTTCAGCCAGCGAATCTTGAGAAACACTGATAGCATCAGTCACTTTAGATCCCAAAAAGCTCGAACCAAACTGAGAGATGTGATGTGCTCCTGTGGGACGCGTCTCCTGTGAGCCTGCAACAACATGTACCTGTGTTTCCAAAAACCAGTGACAGCAAACCTGACGAGAACAAGAAGAAGAAGAAGACGAAGAAGAAGAAGCAGAGCAGCAAGCTGTCGTTCTGCTCCTGATGTCAAACTGCTGCACTGAGCACAACCACACAGTGTGGACCAGAGGACCAAACATGGCGTCGCTGGTGGGGACGTCTTTTCAAATTTTCACAGAAGAAAACACAATCTTAATTTGCACTACATGTTCAGAGATGAAGGAAAAAGTCTGCAAGTTTAAACACAACGAATCTCACGAGAGCTATGGAATATTAAATCATCCATCTTAGCCTCTCTAAGAAGTGTTTGTACTCTCAACTCACGCTTCCTGCTATACTCCACTGGGTTTAGTCCCTGATCATAAACTATTCCAGTTTATATTCAAACAAACTAAGTGTCAGTGTGGGGTCCGTCACTTAAGTACAAATACCACACTGTTGAAGTATGGGTCCCGCATTAAAATTTCTACTTTAGTTAAAGTGAGAAGTATGGTCATCAAACCAAAGTATCAAAAGTAAAAGTACGTATTCATTTACGGCCCCTAAAAGTTAAAAGCAGCTCAGGGTTAACTCTGTCGCTTTGTCTCCCAGGTTTTTGCTGTCCCTCAGTTCTGAGTCTGCTCATCTACGATGTGATCTGGTTTTCGTGGACAGAAAAGCTGCAGGTGTGGGACGGGACACAAACATGTTATTACTGAAGCTGTGAAGCTGAATGTGATGAAGCCCGATGAGGCGGCTCGGTGAACAGTTCTTTCTCTTGAAAGGCAAAATGGTTAAAAATGTCAGTTTGGAGTGAATATTTTCCACAAGACAAAGACTTTTCCTGCAAGACAAGTAAAATCCATTTCTTTTATGCCTCTAAACTGTAATACACAAGCTGTATTGCAGCCTCTCACTGTTAACCACTAATATCTCACTGCTGCCTCATTTCTTCATGTGATTCGTCAGATTAACCACAGGGAGCACAGTTTGCCATTAATCATGTGTGTCACATGTTCTCCTCTATTTTCTGCTGCTTTCATCATCAGCGTGGCGTCGCCTGCTGTGCTGATCTGCAGCAGCCTCCGAACGCGGTAAAAATAAATTATCAAAGTCCACAGTAACCATTAAACCCACTGGAATGTTTCCATAAAGGATGATCAATAAAGAAATAGTTTACACCTTAAATTGTGCTAACGGCGGCTTGATTTTCCAGGCGACTGCAGAGATTACGGAGCTCATTGAGCCTTAGCTGGTGACGGCCAGCAGGATGAGCTGAGACGGACTTTAAAATCCCTGCCAGTCGCTTCAGTGCTGAACAGAACAAAACAACATCCTGCTGATCATTCTGGATCCAATGTTCACACACACACACACACACACACACACACACACACAGACACACGGGTTGGGTGTGTTTATACTACAGCTGGTGTTTGTAGGGACACACTGATACCCAGTGATGGTATCAGTAGCCATCTGATACTGTACTCGTGTACTCATAACCACTCAGCTACTCAGACACAGCAGCGTGAGGTTAACCTCTGGTCACCTGTGCTGGGCAGGTAGGAGGAAGAGGAGGAGGAGGAGGAGGAGGAGGAGGAGGAGGAGGGATGTCAGATGTCATGTTTGGAGACATTTTAGGACAAACGACAATGGCAAGACTGCAAACAGCAAGACGTGCAGACCTGCTGGAACAACACGTACTACATCATCAGGCAGAGGAGGTATTTTACTTTGACATGATCGATTTACTGTGTGATACTGAGTGTATGGACAAAGTACCCAAATGTAAGTGAGAGTGGCTTTGGTTTGTCTCTAACAGTCTGTTTACTGTCGTTTTTCCACTCGAGAGTCGTGTAAACAGTTCATTGTGGTCCATTAAAAATGTCCTGACAGGCCCCAGCGGTTAGTTAGCGAAGAACGCATTGAGCAGCTTCGGGCTGAATGAGCGAGACGCCGTCTTCAGCTGTCTGAATGTTCCTCCTCTGAGGAGCGTGAATGTGCTCTTCACATGTCATGAAAATCTGCACGTTCTTATGGGTGTACAAGGAGAAGTTTTGTCCTGGTATTAGCACCAGATGAAAGGTCACAGAGTCCACACAATCATTAGAAATCATCTGCTTTCACACAGCACATCACACTGCTTCAATACATCACAAAAACGCCATCATGACCAGCATTCCAGTAGGAGCAGCTCCCTTCCTGTTCATGTACAACACACTACAAGGCAGCAAAGCCACATGTGCATGTCTGCATCTCCAAGATGCACCAAACCCGCAACAGCAGACACTGAATGCCTCGCAGTCAAAGCAGAAAGCAGCAGAGTTTCTCATACTTACATCCCACCATCATCATGGCCACAGAGAAGATCTTCTCCCCGTCGGTGGTGGGGGCGATGTTGCCGAAGCCGATGGTGGTCAGGCTGGTCATGGTGAAATACAGGGAGGTGATGTACAGGGAGTCTTTGCCAGGGCCGCCCTCCCACTGGCCAGAACCGCTGGCGTTGTAGCGGTAAGGCGATCCGATGCTGATAGCCAGCTGGTAGAGCCAGCTGTCCCTCTTGATGGCGTTGGTGGTCTCGTCGATGACCTCGTAGTCTCCAATGCTGTACCTGTGGAGTTAGCAGGGCATAACCAAACTGATACGTCTGACTGGAATAAACCACTGAACAAGCATCTAGAGTCACATCAAGAGCCGTAAGACCTGCTGAAGAATCACTGCTTTTCATCCTTTTCAATTCAAGGAGGGATGAAACGTCTTCCTTTGCTGCCACCAGCCAGTCGACTAGTTTACCTCTCATCAATAAAAAGTTGTTAAATTACTTTTTGGTAGGTCATTAATCCTAGACCAGTGGAAAAAACTCTCATTAAAACATTTTAAATGCCTTAATCCTTTCATTATTTACGCACATCCTTTAACACACCCAGGGTGCTTTAGATCTCTCAATTTAATGCCTCACATTCTTTTAGGAATATACAGTGGGCCACTTAAGTAAAACATGATTATTAAAACCATTAGTCATTCAAGAACAGACTGGGACGACATTCAGGGAATCACGTCGGTCTGATGTGGCTCATGTTCAGTTATTAAGGTAACTTATTTTATGCACCTTTTACCTTCAGAATTACACGAAAATTTAATGCAGCTGCACGGATCGTAAGCCATCTGGTAAATACATCACAGACAGTCTGTTTTGATGGACTTGCGTCTGGGGAATCTGGAGCCTCTCAGCGGAGCTGCTTAGGCCCACTTGTATGCCCCATTTTTACCAACAATTTGTTGTTCACACTGAAAAAATGCTAAAGCAAGAGCCAGAGGTTAAATCCTTAAACACCAGCAGCTAAAGCAAACTAAATTCTCATGCATCGTGGGCCACCTAATTGTCCTGTCCTGACTTTACTTTTGTTTCAACTAAACTTGTACTCAGTATTCTTATTCGTTCACAAGAAGACTGCAGCTGGCTCGCCCTGCAGGGTCCATACAGCACATCAAAAGCACGTCTGAACTTCCATCTTAAGTGCCAGGAAGTCCATGACGATGATCGCTGTGCTTCTGACATGGAAACCTTAACAACCCAACACGTCGTCTGATTAGCAGTCAATTAAGACATCATTCTTTCATAAGACTGGCAACAGCACGCTTGCTTTTGCTGGTAACTCAGTTGGTGATTCATCAGTTTTTATAAATACTCATACACAGTAATGTTATGTGCCTTGTGTGTCGGTTGTAATGTTTAATGTATGGTTTTAAACGCTCTGCTAACGGCCTCAAATAAACAAGTAAACAAATGAACAAAGGCAGCTTTGGAGGTTTAAAATGAAGGTGTTCTGTCAGGCAATTCCTGTGAAGCACATGAAGCAGTATCAAAATATTGCTGCTGTTTTTATGTGGGAGAGTATTTGTATCAAGCAGTGATTTGAGAGGGTTTGTTGTGTTTTTTCGCCAATTGTTCGCTATGGGTCATAAATAAATTAGCGCATAACCAAATGTTGTATGGGGAAACTAAGCAGCAGTTGCAGTGAGCAGAACAGCAGCAGATGCTTTGTAACATGCAGAGTGTGGATGTTTAGCATACATAACCAATTAGGAACAGTTAGGAAAACGAGTGAATTCCCAGCTGCCAGCAGGAGGGTCTGGATGGCACTAATGACTCCCACCTCAGTCCCTGTGAAACCCACCAAAAAGCAAAGAAAACAAAAGGAAAAGTGTTTACCAGATGCAAGCCAGCCAGTGAGCGACCAGTCCGAACACGCAGACCAGCAGGACCAGAACAGCTGCACCGTACTCCAGGTAGTGGTCCAGTTTCCTGGCCACCCGGCCCAGGCGCAGCAGGCGGACCACCTTCAGAGAGCTGAACAGACTGCTGATGCCCTGAGGGGGAGGAGGGAGGGAGAAAGTGGGCTAATTACAGGTAAACGTCTGGTCACCGCAGCGTAAAGACCAAAGGCCCTTAATTACTGTTGCTGTGATTCCTGTTCCTCATAAGCACATTTAGAACCAATCAGCCCTTTTACAGTAACTTCCAGGCTCCAAGTGGATGACATACAATTTAACTTTCTCTATTCATAATGTTATTTCAGTGTGCATGCGTCTCAATGCACATTAGACGTTTCCATACAGCAACAACACATTAGAAAAGCATCTGCTGGGCCACAGATAAAGAAAATGACAGCCTGAGTCAGCAGTTAGCCGCGCCGGACGTGACATGTCGAGGTTCAGCAGATTTGGTTAAATCCAGTTGTGGTCAAGCAGCATAACTCACAATATCTCCTGTCTTGACACTAAACTAACACCAAATGCAAATCAACCGCCATGCGACTGTTGTGACTGACTGTAGACCAACGTCACAGCAGGCACTTTATGGAGACAACAGTGGCACATGTGCCAATAAAGGTCTTCATTTTTGACACAATGGGACAAATCAGCTTCCCATTGGAGCCGATGACCGTCGACTTGGTCAGCTGTCCGATTTGATCTAATTTAGATAATTAAAGTCAACCTAAAATGACAACAACAAAGAAAACAAACTAACAAACAGACAAAAAACTCTTTACTCTGTCTGACTTTCTAAGGTGTGGATCTCTGAGTAAATATTCAGCTGCACTCATGATATCACTGAGGTTAAACCCACAGGTCCACAGAGCATCAGTCCAGTTAGCCCTCAGAATACAGAACAGTATTATAATAAGAGCTTATGGATTATGGCAAACTGGACCAGTATCTGCAGTATCTGGACAAACACACTGCAGGCGTGAGGGATCATCCACTCCGAGCTCAGAATCGACCAGGACATGATGAAAGCTACACACTCTGCGATCTTTATGTTCACTTCACTGTTTCACTGTTCACATGCTTTGACTGCAGCACAGCCGTCACTGGCTGCGTCCACGCTCAGCACAGATGCTCTCACTGATGGTGAAAGTGAGCTGCAGTCATGGAGGGGGGCGGGAAGGCCCGGAGCATCAACAACACGCCGTATTATTCACCTGATTTTACACACCAGCGCTCGTCAAAAAGTAAATAAATAGCACTACCACTCTTTTCAGCAGTGCTCCTGTGCATGCTGGTCCCACAACACAGCAGAGCTGAAAGTCCCGCTGAAGAGCAGAAACGTGGCTGCAGGGGATTCACACCCACGATACGACTCAAAGAAACATGGCCCCTGCAGTCTCTTCCTGACACGACCTCATCACTGAATATCACACCAGCATACACGTCTGCCCAAGCAACAGGAAACGCACAGTCAGTCCACCAGGCAACACTGAAAAGTTTATTTTTCAACTGTAAAATGACCTCAGGGCTTTGCATAAATCCATCCGATAGCATCCAAGTTACAAAGACCTGCTCATCAAATTTATTTCAGTTTTTCATTTAGCAGTCTCAGTATGTGCCTGACGTCCACCCCCTGAAGCCCCCCCCTCAGCCATTCGAGTACTTTGGAGGTGGGAGGCTGCAAAATCAGGAGTTCACATGCTGGGCGGCTTCTGTCAGCGACAGTCGACTGACTGAGCCAACGGCCAACTGAAGCTCAACCGGGAACTGAACAGCGAGGCCACAGTGCTGCACTTGTTTTCAGAGGACAATAAAGGGCCGTGCGCACCGGGAACCATAACCATAACATTAACTGATGACACCGATGAGCAGTAACGTTCTGTAAACAGCCATCACGTGCTGCGAGCTCCAGCTGTGGCAGGTACCGATTGGCTGCAGTGGTTTGAAGACAGATTTTATTCATACTTTCATATGAGTCAACAGTCAGTGTAATGGTGTCCTGGCAATCGGAAAAGAGGACATGAGGACATCAGTGAGGACAAAGTGAACTTCAGAGACAGTCTGTCAGTATGTCTCTGGTATAATAACGTTTTTTAATGCGTAATCACCAGCCTGATATTACGCTAGCTAAAATCTTTGATCAAGTTGTGTATTGGATATAGTATATTCTGTATTAGCATTTAAAATACATGAATATAAGCTCTCCAAGTATTCTGTTAGAGATAAGATTTTTTTCTGTCTGTGTTCAAAAAACAAAAATATACTCAAAATATACCCAAAATGAATACAAACCCACAGTACCCAGTATCAGTTAGGCTCTAATCCTCATCAACACAAACACAATTCAGTGCACAACACCGCTGTTAGTTAGTGTTGTTATGTCCCAGTGCAGATGAAGCTGGCCCGTGTCCTCCAGGGTTGGCTCTTCATACCCTCTTCTACACCACCAACTTCCTCCAAACACTGGCAGCGGAGAAAGAGGCTCAAAATAAACAAAAGTGATTGTTTTCAACCACAGGAGCAGCTGCCAGGACCCAGAGGCGGCGGTGGCGGCGCTCTGCGATTCGTCTTAACACAATTAACAAAGCTGAGCGTTGGGAGCAGTGGGGGCCAACGCCGTCCAACCTGAAGCTAAATATTTACCAACATTAAGAAGAACCATTTTGGAGCACAGAGAGAAAAACAGGAGATGAAAGCCAGCAGGCTAATCCAGCGATGTCGGCCATGATGTTACGTAATAAATCGGGAGGCTGAGCTGAGGACGAGTTCCTGACGTCCAAATTCAGCCTGCACCTCCGGCCTCAGTCTCTCCATCCTCAGCTGTGAGCCGACCCTCGTTTTAACCCCAGTAACACACCTGAGCTCCTCCCTCCGGCTCCACGCCGAGACAAGTTTCCACCCGGCGCTTTTCGTGTTTATTCACTTTTCATGAGGGGAAGACTGATATTCATGTCTTCTGACTCTGCTCATGTTTTCACTGTTCAGCATCTTTCTGCTCAGTCTTAATTCCTGTATATTTATTCCAGTCGAGATCAAATTTTTACTCTGCAACTGACCAAAATGAGACGGAGGCTTCATATTATTCAGTACCAGTAAGGTCTACCTTGTGAGACGTACTCACCAATAAACCCCCATCACACAGTATTCAGCCCTGTAGCAAACTGGACCTGTTCACAAGAGTTTTGCTTCACTAAGTTGGCCTTGAGCCTGAGCTGTTTGACTCTCCTGTCAAAGTGACAGCTGCTTCACACTCCCCAGTCCCGGTTTAGACCCTCGTCTTGTCACAACAGCAGTCCTGAGGCCAGTAATTACACTTCCTGCAAGTCCAAAGCTTCTACAGACAGATCTGTGCTCATCCTGAAGAAACTGTCTTTCAATTTCATTACAGAATTCCTTGCTGTTGATGAACAATCTTTAAATTTGACCTTGACCTCCTGTCAAGGTGCAGGAATCAGAGCTGGTTTTTATCTTCTGTCGCGGTTAAAAACCAGCTCTGGTTTTTAACTGACAGATGAAGACTCCTGCTGCAGGCTTCCACAGTAAACTCATCCGGCAGCTCCCCGGCCGTCGCCTCGTCTCTCCAGCCACAGCTTCAAAGGCCTCCCCGGGGACTCGGGCGGCTCCCAGCTCGAATGTAAATGCATCTAAATTAAGTAGCCACAGGACAACGCAGATGAAAAGAGCATGAGTCAAGAGCAGGCAACGCACGTACAATCGTGGCTCATAAGCACCTGTTTATCCAAACGGAGCCCGGCGAAGTGAGACGCCGTATAGACGGAGATTACATGTCCACCGGGAAGCTCTTTTCACAGCGGCGGCTCTTTGTCTCATTATTTTCAAAGCAGATGAAGCACTGTTGCATATTCCTGTCACTGGGAGCTTATCGTGTTTTCAGTGCTCAATGCAGTGAGCATTAAAAATTCAAAATGTCTCAGCTTTCAGCAAAAGAGCACCATACTTCAATAGTGGATTTTTTTTGTGTAATTGTCACTTCACACCATAAGGAGACAAAATCTTCTCCCAGCAGCAAAAGAGAAAAACTAACTTTTGTGTAGTTCTTAATCATGTGAAACATGAGGACAAATCTCAAACCGAATACATTTTTGATATTTTAATACCACAGAGCACATTTGGTTTAAGAGCTTTGGAGACTGATCCTTGACACATCAGTGTTAATCTGTGGGGATCAGCGGAATTAGACAAGTGAACCAACGCAAATCAGCAAAAGACTGAGGACAGAAAAATGTTGAGTTTTGTCTTTTTATTGGCCATTCGGACACGGACTTGTTTACAGGTGTGAGGTTGGTTTTGCCAGGTGTGTGAAATCAGAACCGTCAGAGAATCTGCACATCTCAGACTCACACCTGCAGCAGCCTATCAGGGTGAACGATACATAAAGAAAAGAAACGGATCAAAGTTCAGAGAAGAAACTTTCTGAAACTATCGGAAATTTCTAAGAAGAAAACATACTTAAAATTTACAAGAAAACACAACACAACATTCATGACCAAATGGCATCTTGGCAAAAAAAAATAAAAAAATTAATCAAAAAAAGATTTTGTCCTGTCATTTAATTCTCTGAGTTTTTTCTCAGAACATTCCCCCTCCCAGGCTCCGTATGTTGGCTCTAACACACCATCGTACATAACTGAGCTGGCATTACCATCTGTACAACATGACTTGAATGCAGCATGGAGGAAGACAACAGAGATGGCATATGCACTCAGAGAAATAAAAACTAATTATCTGAAAATGAGTGCCGTCGATGGAGTCCACATATAAAAGATGCTATTTTTGACGAACCATATGGCTGATCTTTAGGAACACGTGGTCCATTGTCTAAATGAATGCACAGCAACAGAACCCCATATGTTAGCATTTGGTACCAAATCACCTGCAGCATGACAGTCCACCAACATGCAACTGGACCCGTCCACTGCAGTGTCTCCGGGACAAATAAAAACACAACATTTGACATATGGACAATCGCTCCCTAAGATTTAACGAGGCCAACACTCATCCATGGCAGCTTTGTCCCTCTTTTCATCCCTCTATCGCTCTTCCTTCCATCCACCAAGCTTCCCTTCCCGTTTCCATTCAAGTCATTTCACCTCAGCTCCTCCTTCCCTCCTCTCCTGTTAACACACACAGTGCTAATGTCCCACCCCCGCCTGCACGCCTCACAGCTTCCTCCCGGCTCTGTCAGCCCGACCGGCCGCGATGATGGCAACACGCACGCCAAGCAGAAAGGTCAGCCCGGATTAGTCCTTCCTGAGCCGCCGCGGCGCCTGCAGACGCACGCTGTGAGCTCCCATCGGCTCCTCCGTGACAGCAGGTGGCCTCAGGAGCCGCGGGGGGTTTCTTCCCTGCCCGACTCCAGCAGGAGCCCCCAACCCCCACTTCAACACACACACACACACACACACACACTTCCCACAACACCTCGGCTGCAACCCGAGGGAGCATCAGCTCCTCATGAGAGGGTGACATCGTTTTGAGCCCCAGCTCGACTTCCTCAGCTGTAGATGTCACCGCTGACCCGTACGCGTCTGCATGTGGGTGTTGCTGATCTGGAGAGATGAAGAAAACAAACAAAATTGTTTCTCCAAAATGTCAACAGGAAGGAGTGACCTGAAGCGAAGGAAAGTTCTTCCACCTTAAAAGAAAGTCGAACTCGTAGGTTTTCTCTCAGGACATTTTGGACATCCGTGCCAACGAAACACAAACCCAAAGGAAGCCGACATATCATCTTTAACGCTCAATGTTGAGCTGGAATTCAAAATCTGAGTCGACTAGGAGAGTTTAGGAGTTTAAAATGTGCAGCCGCTGAGATTCAGTGATCATTTTTCATTTAAATCCTTTATGTTAAGGCTCAGACTCGCAGTCAGAGTAAATGTGTTCCTGACACGACCTAAACGTGTTTTAGGCCCTCAGCTGATCACCTACAGTTTAAGTCATACAACACAGTAAAAACTCTTTCCTTTTGAAATTTTATAACACACCGACTATTTCATTGATACGATCAACAGAACGATTAATTGTTGAAGCTACAACTCAAGCAAATATGTGAAACATTTTTCAATGTGAGAATTATGTTGTGGCATTAGAGAAGACGCCTTCACCTTACGGCGCTTATTAATTGTTGCTAATCAAAGAATTGCCAGCAGATGAGCTGTGTGATAATTGTTAGTTGCGCTCCTAGTTGTCCACATATGCAGCAGTCACATTATGGGATAAAATGTCAACATCACTGACATAAAAAAACAAGAGCAGAATAAAGAGGTTTTCAGATGCAGAGTGTGTCCACATGTGTCAGGGAAAGGAGGTCCTCACAAGTCATGACTCATGTGTGTGCTCATGTGCACTTTTCAGCCCGATGTGCTCATGGCAGCACCTGCACGTCACCAGCTCGGCAGAGCATTAAAATACAACTAAAAATACTTCCTGTCTGCTCCGGCCATCAGAGCCGGCAAAGCGGGAATTCAGTCTGCAGCGAGCCTACAATAATCTCTGCTATTTTCTTTCACGCTTGCACTTTCAGCCGCCCACACGCTGTCCTCAGTCAGCATCCATCCATTCTTCCAGTCTGCTAATACGGGAAAGCAGCAACAAAAACGTCAATTTAGCGAAGAGGAGGGAGACGGGCTCTGGACGCGTCCTCTGGAGTGGCTGGAGATTTACGTGCCATTGATTTCCTCTGAGCCCGTCTCCCCGCTCGCCGCAGTCAAAACACAAAAACACCAGCCAGCGGGATCTCATCAAATCCATCAGCGCCGGGCAGCGAGAGGCCCAAGGCCGAGAGACACCTGAACCGGGATGCAGCGCCGCTCCAGATACTGCAGGACCCACAACACAACACAGCACTCGGTCCGACGCAGGACGCCATCGCAGACAAACACACACAGCAAACATGCTGGGGAGGCGGTTTAACACTGACTGTTACACTGAGACAGACGGACCCCAGACTGACCTGAATTACATACACAACATGAACACCACTGACAGGTGAAGTGAGTAACATGAATCACCTGTGGACGGTGTTTGACACACACACACCTGAACACTGCACACCCAATTACCTCCTCCCACTTTTATCAAAGGGGGCTTCATGGCTTTTCATGGTCTGCTGTTAAACTGACAAAATAATTCTTAAAATACAAACACTGCTGTTCCAAACCCCCCAAAGAACACAAAAATCTTCAAAAGTCTTCAAAGAATCTCTCTCAAAGCAAGTTTTACTGCGTTGTGTTGGTCGTTTTGTTGAATAGAAAATAAAAGAATAAAATGCTGAAGGGGGAGTGGAATGACTTTTTTGGGCATAAAATATTAATAGATGTTAAAAAGTCAGCTGCTGGCAGCTAAAATACTGTTGCTATTATTATCATTATTATTATTATTACTGCTGGCATTCAAAAACACACATGATTAAGCCCCCACTCACACACACACACACGTGCACACACACACACACATACGGTCATGGATGTCTATGCACGACAACAGTGAGCGTTCAGCATGTGCATGCAGATACACAAATCATCATTTTCTTACAAAGAAAACCTGGACGCCCACACACAGAGAGATAACATGTTCAAACAGAGAAACGTGTACAGCACCAGCAGATAATAACTGTTCTGTTTCTCATCGACGTTCAATTGATTCCTTTACTCCGACTGCAGTCTAATTAATTCAGCAGGAAATCAAGCGGAAAATCGCCGTTAATGGACTTGAGGCCATATTGATACGACTCCTCGATATCTAATGGGGGTAAATGGCCGTGAAAACAAAAGGCTCAGAGCAGGCCGGATCCTGCATCAAACACCAGGTCCAGCATCTAAAGACTCCCTTTCCCACAGGCTGCCGTATCCAGCGACAGCTCCCTTCTCTAACTCTTTAGACAATGAAACGGCTCGAGATCAATGCGCCCTGTGAAAGGGTGGGAGAAAGGATGATTTGTGGTGAAGCTTCTTTAAGCTCCAAAGAGACGAAGAGCAGTTCTTCCCTCTCAAAGACCAGGAACTCATCCTCACTGCCAGCTTTTGTTCCTGTGCCTCACTCGGTCACAACAATCACAGCCATCCAGTCAGCGTCAGACTTGGTCCTAATTCAGCTCCACAGGATTCGATTTAAATGCACACACCTGAACAACAGAATCACGAAGGTATTGAGTTCTAAAGCCCGTACCTCATCGACGTTCTCGAAGGCGTTGATGATGTCGTAGGGCAGGCAGGACAGCAGGTCGATGACGAACCAGGTCTTCAGGTAGTTCATGCGGATGAGCTTGGGGTCGGAGATAACTTCGCCGCCGGGCCCCACGAAGGTGGTATGGAAGTTGAGGACGATGTCCACCAGGAAGATGACGTCCACCACGCTGTCCAGCACCAGCCAGACGATGTTGTTCTGCTTGGTCTTGAAGGAGACGTTGTAGGGCACCATGATGGCCGTGTAGAAGGTGAGGATGAGGATGACCCAGTCCCAGGTGGTCTTGAAGGTGCAGTAGTGAAGGATAATGTGGGGAGGCGTCTTGGGGGCCTCCTGCTTGTACTGCGGGAGGATGTCTGAGTTCAGCTGCAAAACCTGGAGGTGTGACAGAGACGTTTCATGACGCTTCTGTTAACTGCTCTGCCTACCGTCACTCAAACGGACTCGCCTCGGTGGAACCGGGTTCCATCCGGCCAACTTTTCATCCTCGTGTCCTCTCTTATGTTTTACCAGAAGCTTCTGCTCTTTTCAGATGGCGAGCAGGAAGGCTAGAAAACTTTTTGATGAAAAGCTGACTAAAACATAACGACTTCTTCAACTAAAACTGGACTGAAATGTTTTTAGTCAGTGAATGAAGGACAGAAATGCAACTAAAATAATACAAATTTTAATCTAAAATAGCTGTGGAAATTATCACTGGAACCAAACATTAAAGAGAATATGAGTTAAACAATTTAAAGATAAATCAAGTTATGAAAAGAAATATTAAATCATAAAATATAACCACAAAAAAGTCATCAAACCATAAAATAAGATTAAAAAAGTTACTTCATCCACACATTTAAAGACAGCAGAGTTTAAACTCATCTCAAAGTGGTTCACACAAATTAAAAGTTTCACTATCATCACGACTTGTGGCCCAATTTTTGTGCTGTTCTTTAAAATGAGCACAAAAATACAGAATCTGCTTCCATGATCAATTCACATGTAACTCGGTGTTGGTCTGTCCTGTCAGTTTCACTGCTCAGACAAGGCAGGAGAGCAGAGGAGGACAAATGAAATCTGTGCAACATATGACAGAGATTAACAAAGAAAGAGAGAAATGACTCCTGCCTTATTTTTCTGTGTAGTCTCAGTTAACAGTTTGTTGTGTACACACACGTCATCTGAACTCAGCAAAACGTGCTGTGACAACACGGCATCATGAAAAAATTTGGCTTGAAACGAGACACGCGAGGACAGAAAAAGGAAATCAGACGAGCTGAAAGAAGGTGTTGACGAAAGTCCCTGCTGGGCTCTGCAGAGCTGCTGCAGGTGCAACTCTAGTACTGAATTGAAAACTGATGAAACTACTACTAACAGTACTGCATAACTACTACTTATGTGTACGGTTACTACTAACATCTTTCCAGTCATACTACTACTGCTGATACTGTTACTAATGCTATCATTACTGCTACTGCTGCAGCCACTACAGTGTGTACCACCAGTACTGTTACTACTAGCACTTCTGCTGCTGTAATGCTCCTGGTATACGTATGTGTACAGTACCTCTTCCACTCAACATTTCATCACATTGAGAGGAGTTAGCTTCAGTTAGCGTCGGTTAGCTCCGTCAGTCCTCACAGCAGGACTCAGTCAGATGTTAAGTGACGAGGCGGGCCGACAGAGCTGAGGATCAACAGCAGGCTTCATAACGCCGGAGCTGCATCTCATCTGATCTTCATCATCAGAGCTGCCAGTCAAAGCGCCCCCTGGTCAAGAGCAGCACCGCCGCTTAAAACTGAGGCTGTCAATTAGGAGCCCAGCGGCAGTGTGGGAAAAAGAGACAGAAAACTCTGCTTATGCGACACTCGACAGCGTCCTCGAAAGAAGACGCCAGCTGTGCCTTTCAGGCTGTGGAGCAGATGGATCACCTGCCATATCTATTGAGCGTGCTCAGGACATTATGCAACCCTCTCCCATCCGACGCCCGGGTGGGAAGCCGGCGAAGAGGGTGTATTAGCTTGTAAGCGATTATGCCTTTTTCCCCTTCCTACCTCCCTGCCAGCATCACATCTCTGCAGCTTTCACATTCGTCTCCTCCTTCCTTCTACATCTCTTTCTCTTGCATCCTTCTGCCCTTCGTTATTTGCTACTCTCCTCCTCCTCCCTTCACAGCTTCTTTCGCTTCCTTCCCTCACTGATTTTCTCCCCACCCTTCGTGATCTTGTTTCCTTCTTTCTGACTTGTCCTGCCTTATAAAGAGCTGAAGTCACAGCAGAACTTCAGCTTCTGCTCCAGAAGAAAAACTCTTTCAAAATCATCTCGACTAACTGAGCTAAAAGTCCAACTTTGGAGCTCATTCAGCTGTACATTGTGTGGTTTTAGATGAGGATGATGAGTTTGTAAATATGAGTGGTATTTAGAGAGGCTGAGCCATCAGGACCTTCAGTCCTGACTTTACTGTCCTCCCTCTCTGCCTTCCCTCCACACATAATTTCTCCTTCACTTAATTCATTACTTTCTCTTCCTGTCCTACTCAACTACCCGTCTTTTTACCTCCCTGTTTTCATCTTTCCTCCCCCTGTTTTCTCCTCCTCTCCACTCTTTCATCCCTCTCTGGCTCCATCACCTTTAAAGGCTGGAAGTAACACTTTTTGCCAAAAACCCACACTGCTTCTCACCTCATGTGCTAAGCAGGGAGGAAACTCAAACAAATTCTGATTAGAGTGGCGATACACTTCATGAATAAAACAGGTGGGTGAGCTCTGGCGATAGAAGACATGAGCCATCTTCCCCCCGACCCCGAAATCCATTTTCTAAATTTCCAGCAGCAGTCATAATCATTCAGAGTGCCCACAGCACCCTGCTTCTGTCTCCCCACCCAACATGAAATATTAATGACAGCTGCAGTCCGCAGGGTTCCCACGACGAGAAAGCACCGCTCGCTGTGTCTAACAAGCTGGCCTGAGAGGGTGAGGGTGGGTGAGGGTGGGGGAGGGCGGGGGAGGGCGGGGGAGGATGGACGCCTCGGCGGTGGGATTGTGTGCGGCACAGAACAGCACGCCTGCATGCCTGCCTGTCTGTTAACGCAGGTGTCTGAGTGTGCCGTTAGAAGAATGTTTGCATGTGGTGTTTAATGTTTTATATGAGGATTTATTTGTGCAGAAATAATGTTGAGAGCAGAGAGATGCTGTGCTGGGCAGAACTCACTCCTGCTAGCTTAGGGCTCGATGTTTCAGTGTCGGAGGCTTCCTTCCTTTCCAATAACCACATTTTTGGAACGCTTAAAAATTAACTGCTGTTCGACACTCATTAGGTATATTGACGGTAAACTCTAAGAACACGAAGGTCAGTGAGTTCAATGAGAAAGTGAGTTTTAGGAGGTAATAAAACAGCAGCTGGACAGGAAGTGACAGGAAGTAAAATTCATTGTGAAAGTGGCCCACTAACTGAGTGCTGCATTTGTTCAGTCCTGCACTGATGTTAGCGTAGCTGATGTTATACCCCGTTAGCTTATGTCAGACTGTTGGCAGCTTTACTGATGTTCTGTAAACTTTGTGTCGGCTGACAGTAACTGGAACGGAGATTGTGAGCCAGGCCTTTTGGTCCAACATCAGTGTGTGACCTCACAAATGCTCTACTGCATGAATGGGCACAAATTCCCACAGAAACACTCCAACATGTTGTGGAAAGCCTTCACAGAAGAGTGGAAGCTGTTAGAGCTGCAAAGCTGTCTGTGTGTTTACAATGAGACGCCATTAAAGTCCCTGTTGGCGTGATGGGCAGCTGGCCCAATACTTTTGTCTATGTAGTGTAGCCCTGGTACACTGAGCAGATGCTGGCAAAGGAATAAATGATACAACACAGTACAACACTGAGCAACACACGATCAGATAAAAGAA
The DNA here is from genome assembly GCF_020382885.2 of Scatophagus argus. NCBI lineage: Eukaryota > Metazoa > Chordata > Actinopteri > Scatophagidae > Scatophagus > Scatophagus argus. The sequence continues at coordinate 1,558,833 of NC_058507.1, read as the reverse complement.
TGATGAAGACCAGGAGAAACAGTCAGGAGCTTTCGATGAAAGCGAGCAAGTGGACCTTCAGGTTAAACTAATGAAGTCTAACGGTCAGTTGAACGTTTGGCCAGTTTTGGCGGTGAGGGAAAACCGGGAACACGGCAGGAACAGAAGCACTCGGTTACTGTGGTTTTCAGAGTTACTTGCAGTTTAATACATCTTGCAAAGTGCTTTGAAGCAACACTTGTGTCAGTGCATGAGCTCACCTCTGCCAGTCTGGACTGTTTATGGCTGACTTCATGTTTGCCTATGGGAGCCAGCTGCTGCAGCGTGTTGCGGTTGTTGGTGAGCGCCCGCGTCAGCCGAGCAAACTTGGTCCATCCTGCAGGAAAGAGACATTAAACACATCACCACAGCATGTCAGCTGGCACTTCGACACACACACACACACACACAATGAGGTACCAGTCAGCTCCCAGTTCATCAGGACCACAGAGACACACTGCACTCAGAAAACATTCCCACAGCTTTCACTTGTTCTTGCCACGAGAGGCCTGGCAGGAACGCTGATTTTCCCACTCAGCAGTCCGTATTTACACTAAACCAGGAACGAAGTGAATGCAGCACAAGCCCCGCTTCCATGACAAACACCCACTGCTGCACAAAGTGTCCTTGAACGCGACTGGACGTCCACCAGCTGCAGGGTTTGTGCTCTGCAGCTGTCCGATGTGCTCTGACCTCCGAGTGGAAGCCCGAGCTGAAGGAGAACTTCTCCTTCAGGGGATCAATACCACAGGAATCTCTGAAAGCATCTGCTTCTCCTGTGAATATCGAAGCTTCGGGCTGAAGGTTCTGTCACTGGTTCACTTTGATTATTGATCCTTTTCGAGGAGTTTCTCAGTGTGGCTCATGCTTTTACCTCTTGCAAGCTTGTTCGGGTCAACCATTAGAACTTTCGGTCGGGTCGTGGCTCCATCTGAGGCAGGCAGTACAACACAGTGAAAGCACCTTGTGAGCTCTGATTTAAAACTCTGATGTGAAGCTCATTAAGTTGAACAGGAAATCCAGATGTTGCTGGTCCACAGTCCGCCTCACACGACTGCCATCCGGTTTTCAGGTTCGACACAGATTGTTAGCAATCCAAGAGAGCCATAACTAATACACATTTGACAAAGTTTAGAACCAGTGATGTACAATTTACTGAAGTACTTTACTCAAGTGAAATTTAAACGTCCTTGTACTAAAGTATTTACATTTTCATCTACTTTGTACCTCCAATTTAGAACATTTTGGGGGAAAATATTGTGCAGCATCAGGATTTTAATGCAAAATTCGAATCTACTATTATGATGAATTATTTTTAAGTTCATTAATTTTGTTAGGAAATGCCTCTGCATCGATTTTAATATGAAACTAATAAAACTGCCTACAGCTGAAATGGGAAGTTTGCTGTAGCTAATATAAACATCCCTGCATTTCCTGTACTGATTTTACTTGTACATGACCTTTGTAAACTTTCAGCTCAATGCCAGTGATTAATATACTCTGAAAAGTGCTAACACCTGAAGGTAATTATAAATGCAGTGGAAATGCACAGCAAGCATTACGAAAAATTATTGTACTGTTTGAGCCAGCATTCTGTTTCCTCTTCCTGTCCAGTCCTGTTTCTGTCCAAAATCCTTTGGCACCAGTTTTTATTATCACATTAAAACCATCACAGCTAAAAATGAATCTGGCACAAAGTGGAAATACAGCAGGCCCTGCTGGTCACACCGCTGCTCAGGGAAGGCCAGCACGGCTTCACGGCACGGAGGACGGCCTGGCCTGGCCTGGACTTACTGTACGGCTCTAAAAATAAAATCAAATGTTTGAAAGGGCAGAGAGGAGCACAACAGAGGCACGCCACATACTGTAGTCACACATCGTGATCGACCTGACCCTTTGAAGGGGCCATTACGAACAAAACGTGGACTTTGAAATGGCTTTTAACCCTCAGGCCTCCGGCCGTCCAAACCCCCCACCCCCCCTTTTCATTCTCTGGTGGAATGGAGGCACATTCAGCCACTCATTTCTCTGTGCAGCGGCGTGAAAGAAGCCAAACACAACACTGTGCTGAGAGCAGAATATCTAGTTTAATCAGAGTTTATTCCGAGTGCTGGGTCCAAATCACTCGAGGAAAACGACTGCAGCGGCTGTTGTGTCACTTACTATACATCCTCAGCTGCAGAGCGGCTTCTTTTATGTGGATTTCTATATGCTAATACCTTAAATTGGCTCTGGATCACCATAGATAATAAGTGTGGGTGCTCTTAGGCAAAATGGAGATTTTTTTAATATGTTTCCTGGAGGGAAATTGCCACAGTAATGCTTGTGTAACACACCATATATTGTACAGTTTATTGCTGGCTGCTGAAAAGCATTAAAAACCAGATTGTTGGGAACAGAAGATGTGACTGTCAGTCAAGCCCAAGAACGGAAGTGCTGTGCTTTCAAGCAGAGTTTCCAGAAATAAATTTAAAGTGAAAATTCTGTATTTCTTTAGCTGGCAACTTTTCACTGACTGTAGTTACCCTTGAAATTTTAATTTAGATCTAATTTAGAAAGAATGATAATACATGACTCAACTCACAAATGAAAACTTAAATGAAAGTTCAGTAAACACATGCTGAAATCACCTGTTCCAGCCTGACTTGGTCTGGTGTGGCCTGCAGCTCGTAAAAACTAATCTTAGCTATCTGTGACTTGATGATATGATGAACATCAGAGTCAGTTTGCTGACCTCCGATCTTAAGCCTCTGCTGTTCAAGCTCAGCTGCTGTCATTATCCTGTAACTGTGACCTGTGGTGAAGTGAGCCTTCTTTCCAATCTCCCAAGATCGTGTTACGTTTACGCTCACTTTAATGACATCATTATGAAAAATTACTGGCAGCAAACCGGAAAAGTAAACAAGCTCGCTGAGAAGAAGCTCAGAGGAGATTTTGCGCTCAGTTAAGATCTGTTGGACGGGGTTCATCTCTGAAAGTCTCACCTGTGTGACATCCTGCTGTCTTTTCTATCACGACCGCCGACTGTCCTGAGTCCTGCTGTCTGCTGGACACCTGAGCCTGCCACAGACGCTAACACTCAGGATATTTTGTTAAGTTTAAATCTAGTACCTAATATATCTAATTTCTTCTTGTTTTGTCTCTGTCATACAATGTGTCTTGCAGGTGGGCGACACCTGAAGGGGCCTCACTGATTCATTCATAACCAGGAACCAAACATGCCTCAACACCTCTCCTGGTCACGGACTCTGTCACATCTGCACGCAGCAACATCTGGCTAAAGTTAGCCAGCATCACACTGGCTGTAAAACCCCTGAGTGCACTGAACTGAGTGCTAGCACTGTTTACACAAACACCCATTACATTGCTTGCTCACCACCCCCATCATCGTTTTACTTTTTGATGTTACGTTTTAGAGAAACAGAAATTGTAAAATGCCAGGTGCTATCGTTAAGTCCGATGCTGACACAAGTTTATTTCCTCCCCGCAGCTTCGCTAACTGGGGATTGTTCACTTTTCTTGCTTACAGATTCAACTTTGCATTTCCACACGAAATGCATGTTTGTGTTTACTGAAACAGAAGTTTGACTTGAGGACTTTTCACGGCATGGCTTTCCATTATGGCGTTACTCCATTTACTCAAGCAGCCGCCTGAAGTGCTTCTTTAATGCACCGATTCCATAGCTGAGGTTGCATAATTCACTGAACAGCGAGCATGCATTATAGAACAGCACCATGCCCCAATTTGTAGGAAAAAAAAATAGTGGACTGCTGGCACGGAAAGCAAGTCAATGTGTACTTTTTCAAGCCTGGAATCACTTTCATTATGAGGTAAAATGGAGGAATTTGTCTTGGTGGCACTTCAGTAAACACACAGTGACGGCTCACAGGCTTCCACTGTACATGCTGACACGTAAGGATAAAAGGACCTCACATGGAGCAGAGACTGCAGGACAAGTAAATAAGAGGTCTTTTCGTGGTTAATAGCAATGCTCCAGCTATGGTTCCCCTCCAGAATGAAACGCTGCTTGATGTGGAGCACAATGGAAGTGGAAGAAAAAAGGAAACGCCGGAGCTAAAAATAACAGGGGAGCAGAAGTGGTGCACGCAGCACCAAAGTGAATTCTGAAATGAGATTTTGATCAGCAGTACCAAACCGAGGACATCTCGCACCCACAGTCACAGCACAGCAAAGTGTCTGCTGAAGGACAAACCACACAGTCCACAGGACACGTGGACTGTCCACATTTAACGTCTTGATTTGACATTGTGTGGCACGTTGTGCGGTTCAGGACACACAAATCAGGAAGAGGGGACGGGAGAGGGTTCAGGTACGTCACATGGGCACAGATGTTGAATTAACCCAACAACTATTTTTATTTTCAGTCCCAAAATTAAATAGTTTGTCCCCATACCTGCAGTGCAGGTGTTGCAGATGCAAACTGTCCGTATTTCCCACATGTTCACATTGTCTGGTTTGTTTGTAGACGTCACTTGTGAAGCCTAAAGTGGCAATAAGGGATCTTTATTGTTACGGCCCAAGGAAAATGAAGACTAATAAGCGAGACCTCTTCTGAAGCCACTTATGACGGGAATGTGCTGATGCTGGTAGCCCAAGATGTCTTGGCCCAAATGCTGATCATAAATTTGTCTGCAGATTGCAGTGTGCAAAGTTTTTAAAGAGGCCCCTGGTTGGTGGACCAATGATCTATGAGTCAAGTGCCAACACTGGCTCAAACATTGGTCGGCGTTCGGGGCCAACAACGGCTCAAATGTCGGTGCCTTGTGTGAATTTTGAGTCCAACTGATGGGCCAACATCATTTCATTTGTTGTTAAACGTCGTTTACTGAAGGATACGGTCACACAAATGCTCCTAATCTTCAGGTTCAACTTTAATGGCGTAAACGGTGTGTGAGTGTAAAATGGTCGACATCACGCCGTAGTTTTGTTGCACAGCTGCTGTGTTGACTGTTCGCTTTGTCAGCACCTGTAAAAGCTTCACAGATGGCAGTCAGCTCAGCCTCAGGCGAGACATCACTTCAGGTAGTCAGCTGATCAGAACGAGCGAAGAGTTGTGCTCAGGCTCAAACACAGCCACCTGAGGCATTACGCAGGAACACCTCACCTCACTATCGTTGAACGTTGTTCGAGACACATAAACACACCTTAAAATGATTTAAGCACGACGCTCACCATTTCAACCGTTTTACACTCACACGTGTTTCACTTTGCTCCTCTTTTTCCCACCGACTGCACAGAAGAAGTGAGACGACTGCGTAAGAACGGAGAGAAGTTGGATAATTTAAGGCAAAACTGGGGGCAGGAACACAGAGAGTCACAGGGTGCAGAAAATGCATTTATACACGTTGCTAATGTAGCTGATGATGGAGCTCCTCGGCAGCGCTCGACTGATGCTGACGTGCTGTGGCGTGCCGAGCCGCAGGAGCAGCCGCAGACGGAGCTGAGGGCGAGTTGGGGTCCGCAGCACGAGCAGACTCAGCTGCCAACGCCTGCAGCAGCGAATCTCCCTCCCTCACAAACGGCCTCTCCCAGCCCTGTGCTTCACCAGCGGCCGACAGCGCGCCGCCATGACACGGCAGGCGAATGCTGCATCCTCAGACAAGCCGTACTGTACCGAAACACAGCACGCCAGTCAAACCCCGGACAGCAAACTGCAGCATTTTGCGTTTTATGTCTACAATAAAAAGCCTTTTGTTAAGTAGTGCAGCAATCTTCTCTTTTTCGATGCAAATATTCACAAATGTCTGAGAAACAGACAAGTGAGTCAGAGGCCACGCTGGAACAGCTCAAACCAGTCTTTAACCTTTTTTTCTGAGTGCAAAATGATCAGTGAGATGATTGAGTTTGACATCTGAGCAGCATTCGTACTGTTGCTTTGACTGAGCCGTGGCAAGTCAGAAGAGTCAAATCTGAAGTTTGTCATTAAGCATCAGCAGCAGGAACTAACCAGCAGAGACGTCAACACGCTGATGTGACAATATTAGTTCCACTCAAGCTCTAATTGCATGTTCAACCCGTGTTATTCGTGTGTCGCTGGGCACACATAATGAATGAAAACGAATCACACGACAACTCAGGGCAGGTCCCTGCAGGGTGGAGGTGGGCGGGTGGGGGGGCACCTTATTGCATGTGTGCACACGTGCTTTCTGTATGTGTGTGTTTGTACATTAAAAAGGGAAAAGGGGAAGGGTGTCAAAGGGCAAGCACACCCGCTCAGCGTCGCCGAGGACGACGCCCAGGGCAGGAAGACGACACTGTGCATCAGTCAGGGCACAGAGGACGACACCGCCGCCCACATCTCCTGTGATTCCTGACAGCATCACAACCTCCTCAAACCCAACCTGACAGCTCGAGACGCTCCGCATCGCAGGGAAACAAGACTTGACTTTTCTTCTTTTTCACGCAGCCGCAGCTTGATGAAATGAAGAGGGGAGAAAATGTCCTGAGTTAGTGGGAGAGAATGAAAGGAGGAGGAAGAAGGAGGAGAAAGGAGGAGCACAAGGAGGTGGAGGAAGAGGAGGACAATAACTGAACACAAAGAGAAGATGATAAAGGAAAAAGGGACAAAGGAGGAGAGTGAAAAAAGTATCAGCAAGGAAGGAATGAAGAGAGGGTGGGATGATAGAAAATCAGATCGTGAAAACACACCATATAGACAAAAGTATTGGGACAGCTGACCATCACACCAACAGCAACTTTAATGACATCTCATTCTGAACACACAGACAGCTTTGCAGCTCTTCTGTGAAGGCTTTCCACAAGTCAAGTTCTTCCACACCAAACTCATCCAACCATGTCTTTATGGAGCTTTGCTTTGTGCACTGGGGCACAGTCATGCTGGAATAGAAAAGGGCCTTCAACAAACTGTTGCCACAAAGTTGGAAGCATAGCATTGTCCAAAATGTCTTGGTGTGCTGAAGCATTAAGATTTCCCTTCACTGGAAGTCAGGGGCCGAGCCCAAACCCTGAGAAACAGCCTCATAAAGAGGAATGTCTGGATACTTCTGTCTATATAGTCAGAGACGAGGAAAGTGAGTTAAAGTAGAAGAAGAGGACAAAGGAGAGGAAGAAAAAGTACTGGTCAAACCAGGGGGAGAAGGAGGACAATCTGCAGAAATACAAAGGGAAAAATAAGCTAAAGGAAAAGAAGAGAGAAAGACACTGAGAAGACAAGAAGAATCAACAGGAAAGAAAATAGCATAAAAGAGAAGATGAAGAGGGTGGAGACTGAGAAGAACATCATGAAGATGAGTGCAGGAATGAACAGAAACAAACAGCAAGAAAACACAAAGAAGGAGGAGAAGAACAAAAAGCAGGGGGGAGGATGATGAGCGAGGAAGAAAAAGAACAACAAAAAGTTAAAGGAGGAGGAGGAGGATGAAGAAACGTGATTATATGTCCTGGCATTACATTACGTACTGGAGCATCCAGCCATGTACTCATCTGCTTCCCACTCACACATTTTGTCACATGTCATCCCCCCTGCTGCTCCCTCTCTTCTGTTGACACTGTCGAAACAACCAGAGAGGCCACAAAATGATCTGTTCTGGTGACACGACGCGGCACATCATGAGCTGGAAATCGTCCTCCACACATCCCTCTGCTCTTTCAATTCTACTCTGAAGTATCTAATAATAAACCAGCCAGCCCCCAAAAATAATCCCCTCAAAAAGACAAGATGTTGCTGAAGCTCCTCTCAGCCTGCCGCAGTCAAACACTCACCTTTTGTGGTTTCGTCTTCGATGGGCTGCTTGAAGAGGGTGATGTCCTTAAAGGTGCAGAGGAACAGAACCACCTTGTCGTTCTCGTTCCTGATGGGAGCCACCTGCATGTAGAACCACACTGGACTTCCTGCAGGAATGTCACAAAGATCGTGGGTGGTTAGAGAGACCAGGAAGACATCAGCCTCCAAAGGCTCAAAGGGAGACTTGATGGGCGAGCGTGGGTTTGGCGGGTTTCACCTGTGAACACCTGTAGCATGTGGGCTGGCACCGGGTTTATGCTCAACTTTAGATGAAAATAACGAAATATGTGCCATGAGCAGTCACAGTATTGAGCTGTGAGCCCTGACGCATCCCATAATGTTCAAAAGAACAATTCGATCTATCCAGTGATGTTGATTATCTCCTGCCTGGCGTTTAAATTACACCTTTTCAAACAGGTGGTGTGGTTTTAACAGCTTAATGTTAAGGTCATCACTTCTGAGGAACCCGCTGTTCTTTCTGAACCTCGGGCCAGCTGAGGTTTCTGTCACTTTATTACCTCCTCACAGGCTTTCAGGAGATCCAAAGTTCAGCACAGCTGCACACACATTAATATCATAACGTCTGCGGATACGAGTTGCTCACAGTCACCATCCGTCACATTTGAATCAGCCTCGCTGAGGGCCCTCCGGATTGTCAGCAAATCTGAGCCACTTTAAAACTGATCTTGTCATTTTTTAGTGTTTCCCCCTTTCTGCCTCTTGCATTTCGCTCTTGTGGGTGCTCAGTGTTGTGAGATAGGAGCATTTGGATCTATTTTTGTCCACACTTTGTCCACTATGCTCCTGACCAGGATTTACTGCTCACTGCACTGCTGCTCCGTCACACTGGACAGAAGAAGTTTGCCCAGGTTAACCTGCTGAAGTTCTGCACTATCATTAATCACATTAGGACTTTCATCATTTACCCATAAAGGTTTTATCTGACATCCATCCATCCATCCATGTAATAATAGCAGTGGTTAAAAAATGGACGATTCGTGTCCACGTATACGAACCCTAAAGATGTCTGTTGGTCAAATCCTCTCCCCTACCAGCAGTCACGTGATCCATTAATATCAGGAAAGTGTTTAAGAAGAAACTCAAAGTCAAATAAGTCGAGGAAGTCAGAGAGTGTTCTGAAGCCCAGGAGCCAGAACGACGAAACCTTGTTCACTTTGTTTCTCCAAATGAACTGTGGAAAAACTAAAACGAGCTGGCAGCACCAAGAGGCCTCTGAGGAGAGCGAAGGCTCAACAGCTTCGTCTGTATTATTCACGCCACTGGGAAGCAGGGCAGCAACGCCAAACACGACGTGATGTGGACACAATTCGAACCCGAGTCAGAGTTCAAGTTCGGGGAGGAAGACGGTAAGCGACACCTGCTGGCTCAAGCTTCTCAACAGTGACTGCTTTTCTGTGTTTTAGGTGCTTGCAAATTAAACATATTTGGGCTTGACTGGACAAAGAACAAAGGTGTCACATTGGACTGCGATTTTCTGACATTTAAAGTGTCTGATTTCTGGATGGTGAACATAATCTGGACACATAAGGTTGAGTTCTCTCGGCGTTGCAAACAGATGTCAGCTTAGTGAGCACTCACGGTTCTTTCTGTACAGCAGGATTTCGAAGCAGTTGGACTCGTAGTTGTCGAACGTCTGCCTGACTTTGTCGATGGTCTTCTTGTCCGTCAGCTCTCCGTACATAAAACTAGAAAAGAAACAGCAGCGATCAATAGCGAGCCGACCCGCTGACCCCTCTTCCCTGCGTTATAGCATATCACACATGTCTGGAATGGGACTGTCGATCTGTTATCTTTACCACCAGGCCTCCATTAAGTTTCATGTTTGATTTTTACAGAGTAAAATCGACGCAGCAGCAGAAATTCTGCTCACAGTGAAGGACTGTGGTCGGTGCTGGACTGGTGAAGCCTGCGTTTCCTGGCATGGTTACTCCTTAAAGGTCTGAAGACATTTTAATCTGTGCTAATATAATTAGTCTGATTGCTTTCTTTTCCAACAGCCGCAGTGTCTTCTAGGACTAAAACACACACAAAGAGGTGCTGAAAGTCAGGGAAACGATATCAAAACCAGTTCGATTTCTCCCTGCAGATCACAGAAAAAAACTTACCGAATATTTTAAACCATCTTTATTAGGAATACTTTTTGTGTGTTTTTATTTTTTATTTAAAGTCGCATGATAAGGCAAGACAGCGATTCTGTGTTTAAATTTCAAACTCACTGACTTTGGATGGAGACTCGGGGATCTTGGGAGCCTATCACAAAGCAAAGCACGGGGGGCTCGGCTTTGTGTCTATGAGCTGCGAGCAGATTTTCTCTTCAAGAAGTGATCAGACTGTTTAATCAGAGTAACTGCAACTGAAAAGGAATACAAATTCGTGTAGTATAACAATATTTTTTCTTGTTTTCTCTCACATTAATCATCTTGTGTCAAAAGATCAAAAATGACTCTCCAAAATGGCACTGGGCCCCATAAACAGGAATCCATCCTCCACCACAGCGGCAGCAGCCTGTGAGTTTAAGCTCACTGGGCTCTTCTGTCCTCTCGGTGTCACGTCCGAGTGGACTGTCGGTCTCGGCGTCCCCCTTAGCCCAGAACAGCAGCGGATAAAACTCACTGCCTTTTTAGTCGCCAGCTAGTCAAGGCCGTCACTCCCCAGTTGAGTCTGAGAGGCGCCTGAGGAGAGAAGTCGTCCTTTGGAGTTAAATTTTAAAACATCTTGAGTGACAGGCGAGCGAGGCACCTTCGTCGGGCTGGACCGGGCCGAGCTCCCCTGGCAGCTCTAAATTGGATTCATTTCAGAGTCTCTCTGTGCCGTCTCCTCGTCTCTCCTCCGTCTCTCTCTCTTTAAAAGCAAGCTGTAAGGCCCAGTTTTACTCTGCTGAGCTCCACACTTTCGTGGCATGACATCAGAGCAGCTCTCTAGCTGTAAATAACGTTAGTATCCAACAAGCAGCTCTCCAGATCGGCACTTTTAATGATCACAACTGAAGTGAGGGATGGAAACAGGAGGGTAAAAAAGTGTCACTTTCTAATCCTCTCTCTCCCTCACTGGGCCTAAATAATGGATGAAACTGAATAATAAGGCGACATATTCGGAGATTTCTGCAGGATAAACGGAGCACTTTGAAAAGGCTGTGGGTTTAGTTTTCAAAACAATGACTCGTGGCTACTCTGCTGTGGGTTTAACTCATCAGGAGGCTGGTGCTGAAAAAAGAAATATTGGTTTCTGCAAGTTACATTCATAAGTGGAGCATTTAAACCATTGAAAACACGTAAACACAGGGACTAAATAAGACACGTGGATACTATTGATTCATTAAGAAAGTGTATGCAAATGCTTCAGAGTCACACAGAAAATTACGGCATATTTAGTCACGTTGTGAGTGCAGTTACGATAAAGCAGCTTAAGAGGCGTTCCTGCTCTGTTGCTACACTGTATGTAATACATGCTTTAGTTTTCCATTAAACAACAGTAATTCAGCTTTTACCTGCATGTGCTGCTTTTCTGCATGACCTCAGCTCTGTGGAAGCCAGACAGCTTGCAGAATCCGTCATTGCTGTAAACTACAGGCCATTCGACGATCTGGGCGTTTCCCAGGAGGAAGCTGGTCTCTGGTGGACGGACAGGGACAGAGAGCACATCAGCCCCAATAAAAGCATCAAGCTTCTGCAAAGCAGACTGTACAGACACACGTTAGTGTGGCCTTGGTCAGGTTTAGTTTGGCTCTTCAATGACTTTGACTTCACGCCACCCCTGCATAAGTCAGTGCCAAAAGTGTCCAACCCAGTCTAAAGAAGTGTGGACACGCCTCTGGGGCAAACCCATCCTTAAGCTGTCTTGCTGGTGTCAGAAGTCTAGACACTACTGTTATACGGAACAGAACACTTCACAGTCACAAGGAAAGATTAGAGCAACCCATCACCCTTGAATGGCGAGTTCAAGTCCTTTCGGAAGCCGCCGCCTACTGTGTGCCCTTTGGAATTAAAGAGCTGAGTCAGTTTGAATCATCTCCACCCTTCTGCTCTCCTCTTTCATTCCAACAAACTACTGATCTGGATTTTCAGCAAAAAGTGGTTGAACATTTGTGATTTCTCAACCTCAGTAGTAATCCTTTGTAGATGCTTATTCCCCCACCGGACGGGCAGGAAAAATTTGGGTGTGGTGGAGTGATTAATGTGAAAAAATTAATCACGCCCCCCCTTCATTAGCCGGCTGATGTGCCCTTGAGCAAGGCACTTAACCCCCCAATATGCTCCCCGGGCGCTTGATGCTGCCCACTGCTCCTGTGTGTGTTTCACTGCATGTAATTTGCCGGGTGTTGCATGTGTGTGTTCAACTAAGGATGGGTCAAATGCAGAAGACGAATTCAGTGTGTGTGTGTAAAAATATATATACTGTCAATAAAGCTGATTCTTAATTGTTATCAGAACTGGAAACGCTCTGAAAAAGATCATTTAGCTGATAAGGAGATGCCTGCTATCCCCTGCATCGCCGACCAAATGTCCCGTCCCAACGCTAACCTGATCCCCAAACCCTCACACTTCAGGATGATTTTGGTCTGCAGACTCCTGCTGAAGGGCTCATTTGTGCAGCGATGCAGGGGATAGCAGGCACCTCCTTATTAGCAAAAAGGTTCACCATCTCCCCAATGCTCACATGAACTCTGTCAGCTATGAGAGAGGAAATAATTTCCCTCTCTGTCAATCCCCTTGTCAAACCTGAAGAAGCTACTTGGGGAAAAAGCAGAAACATGTGCAGAGGAGAAATTTCTCTCCTTCATAAGCACATGGATATTAATTATTAACTTCATATACTTTGCATGCCGATAGCTTTGGCCACCAGGGACAGCAAGAAAGGTGGTATACGCTGTTTAACTACAACATTGGATGTACGAGTGCAGGGCTAGCAAAACAAATGAAATTACCCTTTAGAGTAACTTTGTCATAGTGTGACAGTACAATCAGGTGTAGAGATGGTCTCAAAAACCGACCCTGCGCTGCATTTAGGGACACTCAAACGTTCACAAATTGACACTCAGTACAATGAAACCTCACCAGACTTCAGCAGCTGACCAAGTCCCAGATGTCAGCATGTCCTTGAAACCACCAACAAGAAAACATCAACAAATAATTTTACTACAAGAATTTTCAAGCTTCTTTCCATCAGATATTTTCTGTAGGTGACTCCTGAGTTTCCCACACTGAATACACCAACACAGAGGACTTTTCAAAGCGGCTTCTGTTCCAGTCACTTTAACGCACATCCCCCTACAGCATCGCAGGTAAAGTTCAAGTTATTTTTTACAGCAATCAGACACTCACTGCACCCAGTGGCTCTTTGAAAGGTCAGAGAAACTGTCACCCTTTTTAGAAAACTGCCAGCAGTGTATGTGAGGTAGATGCTGTTTGTAATTACAGAACTAAAGCTGCAGATGACGTCCTTCAGCACCTGCCAAATCTTCTAACTCTGACAGATCTTCCATCACTCACAGCTAACACAGCTGGCTGGTATGAGAGGAAATTTTGGGACGAAGAGATACTGGCACACTGTGAGCATGCCCAAAAACACGACAAGCATGCAGCGTTTCCCACAGCAAAGAGAGCCCAGCACTGAACTGTGGCACTGCGACACTAAACTTCTGCAGTGAAGCACAGACGGGTGAATTCCTGAAGCTGTGGGCAGCTGTTTCACTGCAGGTTTTACAGAGTAATGAGTAAAACCCTCCAACAGCAAAGTGATTTCACTTGGCAGCCATCTGATGATGGGAAAAAATGTCACTATGAAAAAAAATGCTGCAGCTGAAGTCAGGGAAAAACTTGCTGATATCTTGTTAATTAAACAACAAATTGGTTCTATATATCAGTCAAACTCCTTCCAATAAGCACCTGACAAATACTAAAGGAAAATATTATGTGGCATTTCAGACCAAGCCAGTATTCTTAGTACAGTGACCTTTCATTTAATGCTAATTATCTGCATAAGGTGTAACAGGAGGCTGACAGGATGACACTGAACCGCTGCAGAAGAAGAGGAAGAAGCTGCTTCACACCTCATCTGGAGAGTTTTATGGACTGATTTGAGATCCTCCTGCATGCATGAGTCTTTTCTGCCACAAAAAGAGACTTTTCACTGCAGTTTACAGTCAGTGTGACAAGAAAAGCTCTGGAAGTGCTTACGTTGATGAAAAGCGTGGAGAAAAATCAGATGCAAACGACCTGCTGATCACGTTCCACAGCTGGAGTCGTTACTACTGAGCCAAGCTTCACATCACTCAGCTGAGCCTGTCTGAAATGTCCCAAAATGGCCACCGTCGGGGGGGAGAAAACTTCTACAATCACAGAGCTTTCATGTCGTGTTGGAATAATCCTAAAAATGACTTCCCAAAGGGTTCAAACTCATGCCCCAAGTCAACAGCTTGGAAAGTCTGCAAAAGTCTGCTGACTTTGACCTCACGTATGCAGAAACGGTAAACATTAGCTTGGTGTCACTCAACACTAATCTATGCTTAAACGTAACATGTAATCAGCTGCCGTCCACGCAGAGCAACTGTGATGAGAGGGAAGAGTCGAACAAAGCAGGACTTTAGGAAGTGTGCAGCAACAAGTCCGCCACAAAAACAATGAAAGCTTCAAACAGCTGACATGTTCTGAGCAGTAAAATACAACACGTCTTCTCAGTAACATCCACGTTGTTCCTGGGTTACCACCCCAGAGCCCCTCCTGAGGAGAAGCCCCTCCTGAGGAGAAGCCCCTCCTGAGGAGAAGCCCCTCCTGAGGAGAAGCCCCTCCTGAGGAGAAGCCCCTCCTGAGGAGCTCCAGGAGGGGCTTCTCCTCAGGACCACATGCAGGGTCAAGTAACAACATGGTCTTTTACTCTGGCACCACAAACTAACAAACTAATAATGAAACTGTAAAACTTGTGTGGTTGAGGCTCCCTGGCTGGTGGCGCCTCACATTTCTTATTCACTGGTCTGCACAAATCACACCAGATGCTGCAGTTGCATCATGGGTAAGGAGTCAGAGGGTCACACTTTAAACGCAGGACAATCCAGAACAATATCAGCCTCATCTGTCCTCTGCCTCTCCTCCCACACAATTACTGAAGTGTGTTTTCAGCACAAAAAGGAACTAAAGTTACTTGGATTTATCACCTTCTGGTTCTAAACCTGCCGGCCGAAGCCTCCCGTCTGCTGACTACGAGCTAACGCAACACGCACAAAAAGAATCATCTCGACCTTTTCTGCTCTGCTCTTCATCACAACCAATTACTTAGCTGGACCCAAGTTCGACCGGGCGTCCGAGGCAGCATTCGGACCGTCTGAGGCCTGAAAAGCTCAGCTGAAGCCTGCTGGTGAGATTGTTTTAGAGATAACAGCTCTGATTCCACCGTCAACAGGCTACATGAGACCTTTTCATTTCAGCAGTTAAAACGAAAGTGAAACAAAGAGTGGATTAATGCAGAGGAGGCTCACACACCGCAGCCTGTCTGTTCTGTCCCACTGAGAGGTGGTGTTTACCTCCAGTCCGTCTCACAGGGACGTGCTGTACTTTCACCACGTTCTCCTGTAGCTTCACATGCTACGTCAGCACACAAAACTCACTCAGAACTTATGAAACAGCTGATATTAATCAGCTAATCAACTGATTCATTTAATTTGATTTTGACAGTGGTGTAAAGTAAGTAAATGGATTTATGCAAGTACTGCACTTACTACAATGTTGAAGTACTGCTACTTTATTAAAGGGTTTCAATTTTCTACTTTGTGCTGCTATTGTGCTACAGTTCAGAGGGAAATGCTGTCATTTTTACTACTTTTATTTGACAACTGAGATTTAGTTTAATAGACGAAAATACAATCAACAAATACATGATGATGTCATGTGATTACAATAAACTTTATTGATCCCTGGTGGAAAATTCACAGGCTAAACGAGGAAGATAAAATGTCATCATGTATGAGTTTTGATGTTAAAACTTTTTTTGTACTTTAAATGTAAATGTAAATTTAAACTTTTATTTTGACAGTATTTCTACACTGTGGTACTTCCTCCACTTCTCTACCTCAAGATAACAAAACAATTCATGATCACCACATAACGACATTTAAATAAATTATTGCCAGGATGGCCAACCTCAGCTTCCATACACATCCTCATTTAGATAAATAAATACATCAAAATTAAACCAGAATTAAAAGGCCACTCAGAGGAAACTGTTTCTCAAAGCAGCTAAAGCTCCAAACACAAAGTTTATATTCTCTGTTTTCAGTTTCCAACACTGCAGATCAGAATCAGAACTGTCTTTATTGCTGTGTAAGTGCAGAAGCTTCATGTTACTAGGAATCTGTTTTAGGTGCATACATAAAACGTAAGAACGAGTAGCATATCATAACAGAGTAAGATAAGGTAAAATAGAATAAAGTAAAACTAAATAAAATAAGGTAAGCAAAATAAATACGGTTCTGGAGATAGTACAAATGGTACAGCTGGTGATGCTGCTCGCATCACCGCATGGCGCATGTTAAAGCTGGGACACTTCTCACCTGTGCACAGGTGTGCACATATGGACAGCTGTCTGCTTCCAGGTTACACTCAATGTTTTTATGCTTTTAGATGTTTTTATGCTTACTGAGACATAAATTGCCCATTTGGGACAAATAACAATTTGGCTTTTAAAAGCCCAAAAGTAGTTAAAATATTAGAAATAAGAACAGCGGGCTAACAAACATGTCTCAAAACCACACACCGAATCCGAGCAGCAGCTCAGCAGCTCAGCAGTGAGCGCCGAGCATCGCCTCAGCCCCGGAGGCTCCACCACCGCCATGACGGACACTTTTCTGGAACAGTCTTCTTGACCTCATCTCCGCCCACCCACCCACAATCCCGACTGTCAGCCAGGCCAATTACTCCGCTGACTTTAGCGCGAAGACAGAAGAGCGATCAGTCTGATCAGAGGAGAGAGAGCGCGTTTCCCTCAGGCCGGTGCCAAGGCCGGTGCCAAGTCCGGCGCAGCCCGCAGCGCAGACTGCAGCACGTTAACACGGTGAATAACTGAGGAGCCGTTCGTTATCGATCCCGGCACGTCCCTCTTTTAACTTCACAAGCTGCCACTTGATTCCAGTAAACAAAACGCAGCTCTACAGTAACATATTACATAATAACACAAAGAAACTAAAGCAGGATGTTCATTTCAGACTCCACTCCTTCCTCTGAAAGGCCTCAATAACAACATTAACAATAATCGTGTCTAATGTGGGTGACAGACAATTCCTGACCCGGTGGCTCCGGCTTCAGTCGCTGAGCTGCTATCAGTGTGTATTAATGAGCACAATGAACTTCTACTGTTCCGTTACTCGGTGTTTGTGTCACTGTGGTCTCTCATCCTGATCTCACGTCATTTCACCTCAAACAGACTAACGGGCTGCACAACAAAACGGTGCGTAAACTGTGGCTCCCGGTGAGCATCCTGAGACCAAAGAACAACGCACGTTTCTCCCAGCGCACGCAGTCCCTGGTACATAAAACTTAGACCAGCTTAACGTTACTTATTACGCCATAACCACAGAGGCAGCCTTGGAGCGTGGCGGGTAAACTCCATCACCGCAAAATAAACGCCGGTACAAAGTGAGACTGCGTGTTATGATCCTCCTCCAAACCTCCGCAGCTGCTCTCACATTAAAAGCAGACTGTATTCCAGCAGAGTCCGGGACCGAGCCGCCTGGTCGAGCCGAGCCCCAAAGCAGCCGCCCTCCGACGCGCGGACTCACCACTTGAACGCCGGACGATGTTTTCCAGAAAAGTGTTCTGCGGTGCCACAAGCCCTCTCTTTCCCCCGGGCATCCTGCTGCGGGCGGGCGGAGCTGGTGTCGGTCAGGGTCTGTGGCGGTGGGTCTGCTGCTCGGAGGTCGGTACTGAAGCTGGCTCTCAGTCGGACCGATGGAGAAGCTCATTGTAACCGTGCGCTCTGGCTGCTCGGGGCGCACTGAGCCACGGCGGCGGCGCTGCATCCCGCTGCCTGACCGGAGCGCCAGGACGCATGCGCGCACTGATATTCTGTGTGATGTTTACTGTTCGTGTCGAGAATCACGGCTGTAACGACGCTTTTATTTCAATCCAAATCATTAATGCTTGCACTTTTAGTCTGAAAGGTATAAAAATACCGAGTAACTATTTTGTTAATTTTCTAAAACTGCACTCCGTGTTTTCTGTCTCCAGTTATGTTATTCAGACCTGTTACACATCTGATCTATGCAGTGTTATTCTAATTACATGATACCACTTGCTATCATGAAAACAATACTTATGAGGCGTAGCTGACGACCTACTAAAGACAGCAAATTGTTTACTGGTGCACAATGGAGACATGACAGACCACATTATTATCATCAGCTTTTGGGTTGCCAGGTTGTGAAAAGTCCCTTAAGCAACAGAACAGTAGATAGTACATAAAAACAAAAGTCTCTCAATTTATAGAGTCACGAATGCTAATAAAAAGAATTAACATAATAAAATAATAATTCATATAAATCAATTATTGCTAAGGTGGCCTGCAGGCCAGAGTAAAAGAAGTCTGTAAATGTTAGGAGTGTGTGTAGCCATCAGAGACAACTTTTTGTTTATCAGGAAACAGATAAAGATCAAACTCAGCAGGACACGTTCATTTGTGAGCTTGAGAGAGCGACGCTAGCCGCTTCCCTCCACTACCAGTCTTTGTGCTAAGCTACGCTAACTACTTCCGGACTCCAGCTCCACATGTGAAGCACAGAAGTGAAAATGGCATCAATCTGATGAAACTTCAGGGATAACAAAAAAACACAGTGTGTTGTGTTAACATCAAACAGTGAAAACACCGTCTCCCTCTGCAGGAGTCCCTCAGGAACGCTCATTAGCTTGTATGAAGGGTTGATGGGGCCCCCGGGAGCCAAAAGCCCCCGCAGGAGCAGCAGCCGGTGCTGCGTGCGGGGCGTCACGTCTGTCTGCCCAACCTGACGCCTCCACGTAATGATCACTGTGCCGAACATACGACTGAGAGCTGCAGCGAGCTGCTCTGAGCTTCTCGAGTATTGACTGGAACCTCATAAAAGCAGGCAGACAAGTTCTGTATCACTTTGAATAATTTCAGATGAATCTGAGCTGCTTGATTTTATTACGGCCTGTAATGACACATCATCAGGTTCACATAAGCAGGCAGAAGCAATCCATGAGTATGGAACAGCTGTTTTCCCAAATGTTTTGAGTAGACCTGAGTGTGGTCGTTAGCAGTTCATCCAAAATGTCTTGGCTTGTTTAGTTTAAAGGATTTCTAGAGCGTTTAATAAGCTTAATAATTCAGTATTTCACAAAAAAGCAAAAACTAACCCATAGAATAGTCAGAAAACAGAAATATTTTACACATTTAAGATGAGTAACTGTAGGATCATCACAATAATGTGGCCGCCTGTAAAGGCTGCCTGGTGTGGCAGTTGCTGCTCACTGCTGTCTGCATGTTAGCTTTGAGCTAACGTTATTTTAGCTGGTGAACATCAGCCTTATAACTTATAGCTAACTTCAATGCGGCACGTCGTCGTCACCGGTAATTGTATCCAACTGCCTCATGTGTCATTCACAGGTGAGAAAACACCTGATGACATCACGATGAATGTAAACCATGAACGTGGCTATTGTTAGCACTCACAGCTGTCAAGCTAGCATGTTAGCATTGGGATGCTGTGTCTGCCATTCTTGTTTGACTAGCAAGCTAACAGCTTAAGCCCTCAGCCTTGTGGATGTCTCCAGTCATGAGGGCACGCAGGTGGGCAGGTAAGCAGGTAAACAGGCAGGTAGGTTTATCACAGACCTTTTTTGTAAGAGCATTTGTTTGTTTATTGTTAGGAGATTTTAAGCAAATATAACTGAAAATGCTTCCAAAATACATTACCAAGCCTACATTTAAAATTAAATGCAGCACAGAAAAACTTGGCTTGTAAAAATGAATCTTACAGTCAGTCAGGAAAAAGCAGATGGAAATGAGTTCATTAAGTGGAAATAAATTCAAATCCCAAATCTCTGCGTGTTAAAACACAGAGATGACTCATCCCACTGATCAACAGCTGTGAAATGTGAGCCAGTCAAAGACGAGAGACGCAGGAGAACAGAAACACGGTGGAGTCAGACTGAGTCAGGTGGACTGAGAGACGTTCAGCTTCACACGGACACACCTGTTCAACAGACACATCAGAGAGAGCTGGATGAACACCTGTCAGCCAGGAGGAACAGGCAGTAATGACACACAAAAGTCACAAAAGAAAGAAAGAAACAAAACGTTAAAATAAAAAGCTGCTTGGATTTTACTGAGAGCATAAAATATTGCATTTGAAATGATTTAATTTGTTCTAATCTTTTCTCACTGCCATCAAGTACAGCTTTTGTTGTCTCTCAGTGTGATGAATATTCCCCGTGACTGACTAGACTCTGGTCTTAAAAAGAATCAATTTAATACAACTAAAACATTTATATTCATTACATCCAAATGCACCCCAAGTGTGTGACCACCAATCCAGATCGTCCTGTTGATCAGTTCCAATAAAATATTCATTCAACAGATTAAACAAGAGACTCATGAAGGTGCCAGCAAGCTTCAGTAAAATCACACCTGATAAACACGTGAACGTGTTAATCCCAGAGTCTGAGTCCTCCTGACCGCACAGACACGAGTCCCAGAGATCTGGACCTTAATGGTTACAGCATTTTGGGAACATGAATATTTGGAAAGTACTTTCAAAGAGTTTTTTGAGTGTCAATACTTACAGAGTCACAATTAGGTTTAACGTGAGTGTGTGTGTGTGTGTGTGTGTGTGTGTGTGTGTGTGTGCGCGCGCGCGCTGGAGGGAAAGTTTTTCACTCAACACAACTAGAGGACGTGCATCACGGACAGCGAGGAGACTCTCCACGGGGATTTGATGACTGTAATCACTCTAATTACACCGCATCGCTAACCCCCAATTATGCCCAATCAGCATTCAGCAGGCGGGTCGACTTCGCTCATGCGGAACGTGCGCTCGCGGCCAGCGGCCTCGCAGCGAGCCGCACGCCAGCCAATGACAAACGTTTCCTAGATGCTCCGAAGAGACGCGCGCAAATCACCTCACGGACAGAACAAGACGAGCGACCAAAGCAACGAGGATTTCTGTTCCCGCAGCTCTCAGTCTGCACAGCAGTTCTTTCCCGCTCTGCTGCTCATCGAGTAGGAAGGAGGAAATGTCACACGGCGGACCTCAAAGGCAGCGGGGGGGCGACACTGAGCCCTCATTTGGAGAGGGAAGAGCAGGGAGAGACAGGGATGGAGGTAATGACCCCCTCCCGCCTCAGCGCTGATCAATGCACCGCCTCCACATCTGGAGGGAGACGTAGCTGCATCCCTCCTTATTGATCTCTGAATTTATTAGTCCAGCTCTCACCAGAGCTGCCCGTCCCTCTCAGGTCCTGAAAAAGGGAAGGAGATCCAATATCAAAGCAATGATCTAACCAACCTCCACCAGCACTGCCCACGACAAGCCTCCAACGCCAGGCCTGACTCGGGTCGTCCTGTCCACGCTGCAGGACGTGTGGCGGTGCTGAAGCTGGTGTATCACGTCAGCAGGCAGGACTGAGGTGAGGCTGGAAACAGCAGAGCTGAGGGACTCAGCTACTGCACACACGTCTCAGTTGTATTGCCAATGTGCTGTCAGGGGAGCAGAAAGAGGTCTTAATTGCTGTGTTGATCGATAAGAAAAAAGCATCAATACATTAATTGGGTAAAAGCTCTTCCCAGAGGTGGACTAATCTATCAGGGGGCATGAAAAGCGATGTTGTCCCCCTGTTTGACCCCCAGCCACCAGCACTGTGTATAAGTGTGTCACCTTTACGTTGCCAGTAAGTATTAAAGTATGGTAATTAGTCATTTTAATTTAATTAATTTAATTTAATTTAAATAGTAATTGTCCTCCTGTGGTGGAATAAAACCACCTGACCCTGATTTGTATGGAGATTTTATTGAGGAATGTTTGACTTGTTGGCACTATGAGCTAAAACCCAAACAGGATTTTGGAATCATTTTTGATTTTCAAAGCTGATTTTTTGCAGATTTTGAAATCGGCATTGAAGCTGGCTGAAATGCTGCCACTCAGGGGGCAGCTGTCAAGCTAGCATGTTAGCATTGAGATACTTTGCCTGCCATTCTTCTGTGACTAGCCTGCTAACAGCTTTAGCCTTCAGCCTTGTGGAAATCTGCAGTGAGGGCACACAGGTGGGCAGGTACGCAGGTAGACAGGCAGGTAGGTTTACCACAGACCTGTGACAGCCACAGATGTCGCTCGTTCTTCGTTTTGAGCATTTGTTTGCTTATGGTTAGGAGACTTTAAACAAATATACCTGGAAATACTTCCAAAATACATTGCCAAGTCTACATTTAAGATTAAATACAGCACAGAGAAACTTGGCTTGTAAAAATAAATCTTATGGTCAGTCAGGAGAAAGCAGATGGAAATGAGTTCATTAAATGGAAATGAATTCAGTTCAGATCCAGCCATACTAACCTCTTCCCACCATTCCCTTCATCCGACCTTCCCTGCCCACCTGCCCACCTGCCCACCTGTACCCTCATTAGTCTTGCAGTTCATATACGGACCCATTTCCACTGCCCTCACCAGGCTGTCTCGGTGGTGCCTTCGCCTTCCAGCATTTGTTCTGCCTGTCTGATTGTGACCCACTGAATGATCCACAGACTGATGGTTCTCTGCCTGACCCCAAACCGGATGGATTTGCCTGATTCGACTGCCTGCCTGGTTTTGACCTTTGCCACCTGTGATCCCTTTAAAGCTTAAAATTCAACACCTGCCTTCGTTTACACTTCCCAAACCAAAACTAAACGACTTGCGGTGAAACTGGATTTTTCGGGGCCGCGGCAGAGCTTCCGTTCCGTCAGGTTCGTAATCTGCACGTGGGACGCTCTGCTGCCTGTGCTGTCACCTGGTGGGAGTAGGAACAGCTTGCTGTGGTATTTGGCAAAGCTTCTTCCGCTGTGGTTTAATTGCAGCCTACATTTTGAATCTGCGATGTTTTTTATCTTCCAGGCGGACAGCGTGGAAGCCTTTGGAGGAGGCTCCCGAGGTAACCTGCCTGCGATCACTTTGTCTCTCTGTTAATGCTAATTACAGCAGTTTGTGTCTCCTCCCAACACATGAATGTTCCAGCTCCAACAGGCTTATTTTGGAGCTGTAATTCTGTAGCTTTTAATTAATTGCTCCCCTCTTAATCTTGGATGCACAGCAGCAGTTGCAGTTGCAGTTGCATAAAGACACACGCGCGGCACAGGAAACAGGTAGATAAGGGCTGCGGGAGGAAACACAGGCCTGACATAAAATCAGCCTTGTATTCGACAGAACTGCCAGCAAGAGGCAGGGATGTTTATTTCTAACTGAGAAAAGCCTTCAAAGTAAGTAGCTTTTAAGTGACATCTGCGCCATATTGGGCCCCACACATTTGGTGTCAGCTTGGCGGGGGATGGGGAGCCGAGTACTCCTCACAGCAAGAACATGGAGCAACGGAAAAACAAATGAAAAAGAAAGTTTTTTAACATTAAATGGCACCTTTTTAAACAAAAAGAAGAATGATGGGTCCTAATCATTTGCAGCTCCTTCACCTTTTCTATTTTGCAACCACCAGGACAAAGTTTCTCCTTGACAAACTGGTCCAAGACAGGACATCTGGATAAAGAAAGCTTGGTCATTTTGGACCAAAACTTATGTCCCGTTTTGCATCTAATTCACTGTATGTATTCATGATTCTAAAAGGAAACAATCAAAGTTTTTATGACCAAATTCCCGTCACCATCAGAGGAAAATGAGAAAACCTGATCCATGACATGTTATCTCTGAAACTACTCTCAGAATCCCCACAGCATGAATGTTGACAATTTGTTGACAGCCAAACGTTTTCTTATAACATCATAACAAATTTCTCCTCTGCATTTTTAATACATTTGCTGTATATTCACGGCCCCCAGAGGATGAAGCCGTACAGTTTCATGACCCTAAAACTTCTTCTGTTGTGCCACCATCAGGCAAACTGATCAGTGAAGTGAGATCTTGACATGAAGCGACCGTTTTCTCAGATGAGTCAGGATGTTTATGAAAGCACAGTGAAGTGTTTAGTTACCTCCTCATCCTCAGGCAGGAAATATCAAAATACCCATGACGAGCAGAGTGCTGATCTACCAATCTACAGTTTTAGTTTTACTGCGGATCATCTGGTCCAGCTGTGGAGACCTTACAGACTCTGACTGACTTCATCCATTCCTGTGTTATTTCTGTAAAACAAGAGGTGGATCTTCACAGCCCTCTGGATGAGATCATACTGTCATTTTTCTCCCATTGACGTCTCTTTGGTAACTGCTTTAACTTTGAGACGTGAGACGATCTCGCCAGCTGATTAAACTTTCCCACTTCCACATTAGCACTGAAATAACTTATTTACAGCAACTATTGGTCGACTGGTAACAAAGAGAAAGTGCAAAAGAAACAAATCTGTAGAACATGAGGAGAAGTTTTTCAGAAAAATGCATAGTGAGTCACACGGTCGCCCACAAGGGGCTATTAACGGCTTCTGTTTCCATGTCAACTGGGCGGATGATGTAGTTTAAATGGACAATAAGAAAGGTGCGTTACGTTAAGGTAAGAAAGATGTCTATAGATGTTTCTTTTCCTGTACTTTATCTCCTATAAGAGAAGAGAGCGACGAGGTGACAGAATGTAAACTGGTATGTTCAAGGTTACATTATACTGTACGTCATAAATGAAGGCTTCTCGGCCTTTTGGCTAAGATCAAGTGTAGTTTCTGTTCTTATCAGTTTAATATCTGATACGTCCTCTATAAGGGGACAGCATATTAAATGGATTTTTAGCACTGGGAGCTGAAAAAGGGGGTTGCTCCGTTCGCTCCACGCGTCCACCCGGCGTTGCAGCGCTGCCAGGAAAATTATTTTTTTTTGCATGTAACTTGCCGGGTGTTGCATGTGTGTTCAACTAAGGATGGGTTAAATGCAATGCAATGTCAAATTCAGTATGTAAAAATATATACTGCTAATAAAAGTTGACTTTTGATTCTTAAAAAAAAAATCTTAACTAAAACATTACACGAAGTTAGATGAATAAGATACAAGATGCATAAAGTAAGTTTACACAACACGATCTGAGATGAGATTACAAAAGAAATGAAACTGAATAAGGAAAGAGGGACGTGACAGAGGAGAACCAATGAGATGAAACGACGCGAGACAGGAGGAGGGAAGGTGACAACACAAAAAGACGAAATTAGAGGACGTGACAGCAGCACGGGAGTCGATGAGAGGACATGAGAATATGGCTTCAAATGAGAAGGGAAAGAAATGAAGATGAGACTGAATCATATAAACAGGATGTCAGTCATGTTCATATTACATGTATATGAGCTAACTTCCCGATCATCAGGTGACGTGTGCCAGACTGCGTGCTTCCTGTTTCAACCGAGAGAACTGGGTGACGCATTCAGACATCTTTGTGGCATCGGAAGCAAATATGTGAAGGCAAAATCTGTCCTTTTCCTGACCCTAAGTGAGCTTGTGTCCAATCACAGTGCTGCCCAGGTGGCTTATAGCAGAAGTGCACAATGGCACCTTTATGAGTGGACTGAGTGGGACAGGACAGTCAAACGATTACCTGAAACAGAACATTTGTCTTGAGGCTGTGACATAAATCAGGTGACACAACACACAGAAACAAAATGTCTTCATCACAGCTCAGAAGTCCAACATTATTCATGAGGAAATAACAGCAGCAGCAGTTTAACACTCGAGGTGTTCAGCTGTGGCCACTGGATGTTTGGGTCAACAGTTGTTGCGTTCTTCCAACAACAAAGACGGCGGCATTGGCGAGGAGGAAACCCAGACCATTTCAGAGGAGCGAAATCAGGCTTTTAAAAACACTCTGTGCCGCCACCTTGGTCAGGGAGCTGGAGAAAGAGCGGCTGTGCGAGGGCGAGGACTGGTTTTTACACGATCTGACAGTCTGCTGCTCAGCATGGTGCATTAAGTCGTGTTAAATATTTAGCTGCGCAGCCTTGAAACAGCAAAAATGGATGTTTAGAGTCCTCAGCGGATTTCTGACCTCTGCCGGCCTGCCTCCCAGTTTCAAGTTCTGTCAGACCGTCTGTTACATTTACTGGGATTAATTAACTCGACAGGGAGGTGAACAAATGATAAATAAATAAATGGCTCTAATTAAAAGTTTCAGAGAATGTCAAGAGGTAAAGGGACTAATTTCTTTTCGTATTTTTGAGCAAGAAAGGAAAAGTAGAAAAAAATAAAGATGACAGGAAGAAGATATGTTAGCTAAAAATCATCCAGGTCTGGGATCCAGGTCTGGGATCCAGGTCTGGGATCCAGGTCTGGGATCCAGGTCTGGGATCCAGGTCTGGGATCCAGGTCTGTCCAACCTGCTGCAGTGCTGCTGAAGGAAGGAAGGAAGAAAGAAAGAAAGGAAGGAAGGAAGGAAGGAAGGAAGGAAGGAGGAGTCAGAATCACAGCCTTCCTGTGGCTTCCTTTCCTAACAGGAAGCCACACAAGTGAGTGAACATCAGATGGTTTCAGCTCAGTGACGTTTCACCAGGCTGAAACACCGAACGCTCAACCTGTTTCTGTTCTGTTCTGTCAACAGCCAACACGAACGTGAGTTTGAGAAACGGCACATTTCATACGATCCCTTTCAATAAGGACATCCTCCAACAGGACGCAGTGTGGAAGGAGTTACTGCACACAGAAACAACACTGAAACCAGGCCAGTCCACAGTCAGCAGTCACACCCGTCACTAAAGTAAGAGCACGGACAGAATGGAAAAGGACGGCGTCACAATAAAAGTCCTGCTATGTGCTCTACTGTACAGCATTTAAGTATTAGCCCCCAAATACTAAAAAAACTGAAATGCTGGCATGACACAAGTCTGAAGGAGAAAAGTATTCATCGGTAAAACTTTAGAAGCCAAAACTGATGGAAACCACTTGCTAATCTTTAACAATGTGTTTTACAAGCCCGTTATATTATCCATCATGGAAAAGCTTTAAAAAAAAACCTTAAAAGTAACTGAAATTGATAAATAAACGAGTAAAAGTAAAAAGTAAAAAGTACAACATAAACTTCTGCACACGTTCCTCTGACTTGCTTGTGTAGTTTCTGGTCCATTGACACAAGCTTCTCCTGATGAACTGCTTTGTAACGTGGTGTTTACCTAAACGGATGAAGTGCTGCGAGGAGGCCTTCACAGAGCTGTGACATCCTGTCTCATGGTTTCATAAAGCAGCTGTGATGCCCACACACACACACACACACACACACACACACACACACACACAGCTGTCTCTGCTCGACATGCTGGTGCCTCCCTCATACAAATAAATCAGCTCAATAAACAAGATTAAATATTACAAAGCAACGTGTGCTGCTGGCATGTCAGTCTGCAGGTCGACGTGTCGAGCCGCAAACACACACACACACACACACACACACACACACACACACTGCATCCACAGCTGCGTGTGTGGGCTCGTAGCTCCTGCAGCAGCATTATTTCTGGCAGGCGAGTGGGAGGCTTCATACGTTCTAATACTTCTCAGTCTTCTTTGTAAGAAAAGGTTAAAAGCTGTCATCTCATTCATCAGACAAGCACAACAACAATCGGATCTCATTAACATTACAGAAATGTTACGTATAATGTGTGTGTGCTTTATATCCTCAGTGGGAAAATCCCTACAGGACGTGCCTTTCCACATCACAGAGCGCTAACGTGGACCGAACTCTGGGCCGCGTCTCTTGTTTTTAATATCGACAATCACAAAACGGAAAAGATTAGCCGGAGGCAATATGGGATTAAGAAGCTCATATCAATACACATTAATTCCTTCACAGCGGACAGAGGAAACGTACAGACGGAAGAGGACAAGAGGGAACAAGGGGAGGAAAAAGGAAAAGAAACAAGGAAGAAAATCTGAATCAGAGGAAACACGGAGGAGAAGAAGAGATGGGAAAAAAGAAAAGAAAGAGAAGCATCACAAGAAACGGAGGAAGAGAGGAAACAGGAGAAGGAAGGAAGAAGGCAAGGAAGGCTGAGAGGAGATGAGGAATAAAGAGAAGAGAGAGGGGGAACAAGGAGAGGAGAGATGACGAAAGAGGGAACAGAAGACTAAAGGGAAAAAAGAGGAAACAACAAGAGAGAAGGTGAAGGAAAGAAG
This sequence comes from Scatophagus argus, assembly GCF_020382885.2. NCBI lineage: Eukaryota > Metazoa > Chordata > Actinopteri > Scatophagidae > Scatophagus > Scatophagus argus. The sequence goes on along the minus strand of NC_058507.1, from coordinate 1,530,754 downwards.
GGAAGAGAGAGAGGAGAGGAGTGATGGTAGGATGGAGAAATGAATACTGTAGCTTGAACAAGAAGAGAGGGATGAGATGAAAAAGAGGGAGAGAAAATAAAACAGATGAGAGATAAGAGATGCAGAGGAAAGCTGAAGATGCAGAGCAAAGGAGGAGGAGGAGGAGGAGGAGGAGGAGGAAGAGGATGCTGTCTCTCTGCAATGATTTGGCAGAAACAGAGAAAGAGGAGAAGCAGAAAGACACTGCGGGGAGGAGGAAGATTTTATTTTTCTTGTTTTAGTGAAGGAGTGTCAGAAATAAGAGGAGAGGAACTTTGTGAACTTCAAAATAAAAGAAAGACAGGAAAATAATAACCAGAGAGGAGTTTTCAGTCTGAGGAAGCTCAGTCCCACCAACGTGATTCCTCTGGTGACACGTTTCTGCTGAGGAAACCCTAAACCTGACACGATCAGCCCCAACACAGGTGGAGCAGCTGACTCACTGCAGCTCACTGCTTCATACCAGATGAAACAGCAACACCTGCAGAAACGTCAGGTGACGTTTACTGACACAGTTCAAACACAGGGGCAAAGAAAGGCAGCACAACGGCATTCAAAGAAGAGCTTAAAACAATTAGATGATACAGTCGGGGTGCAGTACTTAACTCTAAGTTGACCCAAAAAGGAAATAAAATAGTGTAGCAGGGAAACAACTCAATCAGAGGCACAGGAGAACTGAAGGAGCTCCTGCTAAAAAGTTTCCTCACATTACAGATCGGTGTCTCAGAGTGCACATTCGTGATTTCAATATGCTTATTTAACTCACCCAATCGTTGATCTGTACCCTCAAATCGTTCTCTAAAATGAATCATTTATACCCTGGAATTAAATCACACTCCCAGGCTCAGATGTGCTGGTGAGCGAGAGCACGACTCCCCCTACAGGCCGACAGCTGCCATTACTGTTCAGTGCTGCTCACAAACAGAGAGTGGACAAATGTTTAGAAATAAAATGTCACAAAAGCTGAGATGGATGACCACGCTGGGTTCTTGGAAGAGGATATTATTTCCAGTAGTAGTTACAAGCTACAAGGCCGGATGCTGCAGAAAAATACACAGCAAACTAACTTGGGATGGGATCAGCCAATCAGCGTCACCGTGACAACACTTCAGGAAGTCACTGTGTTCTGTTGTTCACTAATGAAGCGCTCGGGCCCATAAATTAAACAAGATACAAACTGCAAACCAGTGAGCTTTCCGTGCGTGGGTAGACTGTGCCAGGCTAGTAGTTTCCCCCTGCTTCAAGTCTTTATGCTAAGCTAGGCTAACCACATCTCAGTGACAGGAACCATTCCCAGTCACACCAGATCAACTAAACAATGTTCATCTGGATGTGTGTGAACCAGAGGAAAAAGTTAAACCTATGAAGCATCAGTGGTGGGCGGGTCGCGTAGGGGCGCAATAATCAGCTGAATTATCAGCGCTGTGGTCTAATTAATTATGACAGTGCTCGAAGCAGGTCGTGGCCTTTTTCTATGGAGAACTCAGAGCCAATTTGTGCACTGAGGTGTTGAGAACCTTGCCAGTAATTACACCGAGCCCAAACAGGGGAAAAATAGTGTGGACGAGTGTTTGAAGAAGCTCCTTCGCCGCAAGCCATCAAAATATTCTGCTCGACAGGTGATCCTAATAAGATACATGGTTACCAGCTCCACCAGAACACCTCCACCCACATTCCCAGGCCCTACTGCCTCGTGAGTCACAACACGTCTGTGATCTGTCCTACAAACTGGGCTCAGCTTATGTATTTTGTCTCTGAGCTGCACCACATCAGGTTAGGTGAACAGTGTTGAACGTGTATCATCAATAACACCTGGGTGGCAGCTGCTACTAGAGATAACAGAAAAGATTAATTCAACTCACTGTTAATATTAAAAACCTAACAATATTAATGCTTCGAAAAAATTTGTTTTTCGTTTGTTGTTTCTGTTTGAGAAACCAGACAGATTTGATCATTTAAAATGGTTTTATCCTTTTTCATTTAAGATTTTTATGAATACCATCCAAACTTTGTGAAATAACACAAAGTATAAAGTGTTAACAGCACACAGTAATCATCTTAACATCCATTTTTGTTAAGAATATCTAATTATAAGTCAGAGTTGAGGCTCATTCTTACAGATTCAGGTTCAAAACCCTGCAGGCCTTTGCTGCCATCTGGTGGCAGACTGAGGAACTTTCTCATTGAGTTTGAACACTTCACGTCCACAATCATGTTTTCTTAGTGCGCAGGTACTTTGTGTGTTTGCTACGAGATTTTATTGACTTAACTCCAAAATCATGCATATGATGACTTCTTCACTGATTTTAGTGTCAAATCTAGATTAAATGTCTAATGTGTTCAGCAACGGTCCAAACTTGCTGTTTCTTCAGTGAGAAGCAAAGTCTAAACTAAAACAACGATTTACTGAAGTGACACATCACCCAAATGTACATTTGGCAGTGACGGAGGGTAAATAAAGCTGCACTTAATGCATAGGTACTTTACTTGTGTAATTATATACTTTGCTACTTTGTACTTCTACTTGACTTAGGAGACAATACTGTGCTTTACTGTGTACTGTCAGTCGTTATCTACTCACTCCCATGCTGAAGGAAAGTCAGGTGAAGTTTCTTCAGTGAAACAGCGCTGCAGCTTTCTGATAAACAACTGAAGCAGCTGGCGACTTGTTTTAAAACTTAAAAAACAACTGAAACATAAAACATAAAATGGCTCCGGAAATCTCGACAGCGCAAACTGGTTTGAAAAGACGTTATTTATACGTTTTTAAGTCGACACCTTCGCTTTAGCCGCTGAGCTAACAGCGTTGGCGCAGGCGCACAAGCTCGACCGAACATGCGCCGCTTGGCAGATCAACGAAACCTCGCGATGTCTGCGTACCTCAGTGTTTACGTGCTAACAGCAAAGTTGCGTTCCGTCTTATTAAGAGCGCATCTGTGCTCGTGTTTTAACGTGCGAAAAAGGTAAATAAAAGTCCAAATTCAGCCCTACGTTAGTCTAGTAATTTAACGGTAACAAAACGATTTTAGTTAAAAATGTTTAAAAATTGTATTTTGTTCATATTCGTGTTTTGCTAGCTAAGTAACGTTGTAACCGAACTTGTTTAGCCCCGCCCAAACCCAAGTCCAAACCAATGAAACTGACTCCCATCCCCACCCAAATTGTTAAACCAATGAAATCAAGGCGGGTGGGTGGGATTAAACAGTGAACCACGCCCACACAGCTGTTATCAAAAGACTTACAGTAGGAACCTCGACCTGCATGAGCACCAGCTTCATGAACCCGGTGTTATGAACCCATGAGCTCAGAGCAGAGAGTCACAGACAGGAAGTCATTACGTTTTGACAGACGGACTGACAGCTTGTTGGTTTGGTCTTTTTGTAGGATTTGTTCTTCATGTGAGCACAGCTAAACTTTCTGTAAAGGAAAACACACACACACACACAGAACCCAGCAAAAGAAAGCAATCCAGCATCTGGGCTTTATCACAAAACAGGTTTAATTTAATATCTCTTTATTTTTTAAAATAATTAAACATTTGTATTTCTCCAACCCTTTTTTATCTTTTTTTTTCAGTTTTTAAATCATATTATATCTGGGCCGTTCTAAAGCACACATTAATTCTGTGAGGGAGGAGGGGGGAGGTTCACTCTCACACTCCCATCAGAGCCAAGTGGTCTGCTCCAGGCCTTCCCTCTCTACCCCCTCCCCCCTTCCCCCCTCTGACCCCTGACTCCCTGCCCTCCCCTCCCCTCCCTCCCTCCCCAACTAAAAAAAATATATCCAATGGTCAAAAGAAACTTCATCAAAATATCCAAAATGAGATAAAAACCAAGAGGGAGGAGTGAAAGACAGAAAAGAAAAAGCAGACTGAAACGGGGGGGAACACTATCATAAATACCAGGAAGTCTTGTTCCATAATACCTCTTTATATACTGGATACTCCTCTCCACAGAGTCCTAAGCAAAAAAACATAGGCTAAATTACTACAAGATACAAGATTATCAGTGTACTGCATTCAATAACAATGTACAGGGTTGTCTTTTTTTGTCACTGTTGTTGTTGTAATACTGTGAAGTCAACGCGGCGCCCCCTGGTGGCCTGGGGGAGGGGGAGCGGGGTGAGGCGAGGCGAGGAGGGGCGCTCGTCTTTTCACAACAGGGAGGAAGATATTTGGCGCTCCTCTGACGACCTTTTTTTGTTTGTTTTTATCTGTGAAGTCCCCGTTATGGCTGCAGGGTACCAGTGCCAGACTGATACGAGGGATACCTGGTGTGACAGGTAAGGAGGCAGGGAGGAGCGAAAGGAGAAGAAAAACCAAACAAAAGACAGAAGATGACAGGAGGGAGAATAATAATCAAGTGATGAAAAGCCGCCGTTTTTAGAGGAGGAGATGGACTGAGTGCGTTTACGTGCGGAGCGTTTGGGATCGACACACTTAAAACATCATATTAAAAGGCAGAGCGAGTAGGACGCTGTTCTACGACACCACAGGTTCACCTCAGGACCCTGACAGCCAAATCGCAGCCCAGTGAACCTACAAGGCGTCTGATAATATCAGCGCAGCATCATGAAATAAGATATCAGCATTGTTAGATATGAAGGTGGCATCAGTGATGGGCCAGAACGAGTTGGGAAATATCATCCGATATGCTTCTATCTCACCGCCCAACGGCCAACGACCAGAAACACAAAACTAAACCACAGGAGGGCGGAGAGGTGGTGGGGAGGGGTTACTTTTCTGTTTTCTTTTCTCTTAAACTTATGCTCATTCTGCCTTTAAATTGATTATGTGCGCGTTCAGGATACTTACTTTATTCCCCTAGTTTGCTGCGTCAGTTACTTAAAAGGCTGCAAGACGTTTAATGGCTGATACTGACTGATATTTCAGGTTATTACCATGATTTTTTGATTTCAGTTTTTGTGTGTGTGTGTCGCTGCTGATGGCGTCAACGTAAAGAGAAAACTCTCATATGCATGTTGTGGTTTACTTTTGTTATTTCAGAGCCCCACAGCAGAGCAGAAGCCGAGGCAGAGGCACTCTGGCAGAGTCCACCATTCCCACCCGGGGTTCTTTACATTTACACGAAACAATGAGTTTTACAGTTGGTAATTTTATGTCAGCTCTATCTTATATGTGATGCATTAAAACCGCTCAGCAGCCACGGGAAACAGAGTTTCTAGTAGTAAAACCAACACTTCTGTTGCCTTTTCATGCAAAGATTAAGTTACAGTTTCGGTACTTTTCCAGATATAAATCCTGGGGGAATTAGTGATGTACACTGAGGGTGAAAAGGGTAAAGACATAAACATAATGAGCACAAAAATTCACAACTAAAGTAAACAATAACTCATTGTTGAACACGCATGTAAACGCACTCAAAGAGGAGACGTTTGTGTGTACTGAGAAAGTCTGTTGTGGTTTTTAGATGCGTTTTTTTTCCTGTTCAAACCAGGAAACAGAACCTGTAGCCACGTGGGCGGGGTCAGAGAGGGGAGGGGGCGGGGTTATCAGTCTGGACGTCCCACACGGGGGGGAGGGCAGAAATGACAGATGCACCATTCGAGAGGAGGGAACAGAGATGGAAGCAAAACGAGAGGAAAAGCAAAGAGGAGAACCCGGAAAATAAAAATTACATACAGGACTGCACTGAAGAAGAGTGGGTTGAAGAGTTAAAATCAATCTATCTTCTCTTTTTTTTCTTTTCAAAGAGTTCGCTTCATGTCCTACAGTCCAAAAGTTTTTTTGTTTGAATTCCCCTCCCACACAAGTCATTTTCTCATTTTCTATTTTTTTCGTCCTTTTTTTATTATTATTGTTTTGTTTATCCGTTTGCAATAATATCAGTTTAAGGGAAAAAAAGAAAAAAATAATTATTTACAGTGCTGTTGAAATAATGAAAACAGACGTGATGAATCTACTGTAAAGTAAGTCGCACAAACACAGGAGAAAAAAAAACATAAGAAAAAAAAAAAACGATTAAGAAACCAGCGGCTGCTCCGTGTCGATCCAGAGACGATGACCCGTGTCGGGGATGTCAGAGCTCTGGGCAGACATGGCTGATGTGGAGGAGGGGAGGGAGGGGGAGCCGGGGTAAGGATGGAGGGGAGGAGGGGAGTCACAGGGGGAGAGGAGGGGGGGAGGGGCTGAAGGGGAGCGCGGCGCTGTCTTCGTTAAGTCGGGATGATCCCGTCGCTCCTAAGGCCCCGCTTCAGCTCCAAGTCCTCCAGCTTCTTCCAGAGCTCCTCCCGCTCTTTCTCCTTCTTCTTCTCACTGGAGCAAAAGAAACAAGACGGAGGACGAGTTTTAATTGTGTATTTGTTCAGCGATTCGAGACACGTGGTGCGGCAGAGCTTTGAGCTAACAAAGCTTCAACATGTGTCTGACTGGCTATGAAAAATGACAGTAACACTGCTGTCGGGTTGAACAGGGATCACAAACTATCTCTCTGTTCCTGAACCTTCAGTCAGTCAGTGGTGGTGGTGATGAAGATGATGTGAATGTGAAGAGCTGCTCACCGCTGGCGGTCTGACTTGTAAGTGGCTGTGAGCTCATCAAATAAGGTACTGTTCATCTCCATGAAGGCCTTCAGTACGTTGTACACCAGCGCCACGATCGCCCTGCGAGGACGGAGGACACACACACACACACTCATCACAACTTCTGTAATGTGGACAAAATCATTCAGATGCTTCTTACTCAATTGACGCTTCAGGTCTACACATGCACAATCACTACATTTATGTATCTATGTGTAATTCATTTCCCTGATTTTTCCAAACTTTCTAGACCTGTTGGAGTTGGCCCTAAGGGTGCAGGAGGCGGAAAATAAAAACTATGAAGTCATAACGGCAGCATGTTGTACGTGGTCGTATGCAGTGAGTGTGTCTCAGCTTCTTTAACAGGATCACAACCTGCTGACATCTGATTTAATAGTAGTGATTTGATTTAGTAATTTTCACTACGTTCCACCTGGAAATGAGCTGCGTTCTGCAGCTGTCCCCAGTAAACACAGTCCTCCTGTGGCAAAGATGGTTTCAAGACAGCGAAAAGGAAACCTGAGAAGAGCTGCTGATAATACTGCTGATCAGCACAAACCCAAAGACACCACAACGTATCACATGACAAGCGTGGGAACAAAAAGTGTCTTTTAGTCAAACATAAATCTGAATATTTCCTGTTAATTACTGAACACTGAACAGAGAAAGCTGGTGCAGGTTTACTGAACGTCACTCACGGGTTCCAGTGCTCTTTGGAGATCCTGTACAGGCTGGCAAACATGATGGGCAGGATGACGCTGGAGTTCTCCTCGATCAGACTCATGATGTACTCGTTGTTCCAGTAATACAGAGCTCGCTCTGCCACCTGGACAGAGGAGACAAACCGAGTGTGATGACAGCATTCATGTGAAGCTTTAAAAGTTAGACGCGTTCCCCTACAAAGGGCTGCACACATTCTGTACCTGCAGGACGGTCACTGACCTGGAAGTGTGGGCTGGAGACACATCTGGAGATCTGTTTGAAGAGCGGCTCCTGGATCTTGACGAACTGCGTTGGTTCGATGACATCCAGGATTTCCTCCAGCTCCCCTAGAAACATCACCTACACGGCAGCACAGGACGAAAGTTTTACTCCACACACAGTTCACACAGACGAACGGTTCAAACAAAAGGAGGACAAGCCGCACCTCTTTTTGACTGCAGGTTTTTGGCCAGAACTTCAGTAAGCCTCTGATGACCTGAGCAGGAAGAAGAGAGAGGAGTTCATCCCGACTGTTGGTGTTTTTCACTCAGTTTTTGCAGCTGAAAACTCCACTGCTTTCATTTAGCCATCATTTCATGACACTCCCTCTTTGACCACAGTGAGGCGCTGTTTGCACTGCCTCTCAGCTACCAGCTGCGGGATATGGAGCAGCGCTGGTTTGTGATTGGCTCGTGTCCCCCAAAACACAGAGCTGAGAGGACTGTTCAGAAAACAAGCGCTCAGTGTGACAGTGAAGTGAGGACACACGGTGTGTGTCATGATCGACTACAGGAAACACACCACAGTTCGTCCCCACTGAAAGCAATCATGGTGTCCACTTACTGGTTCTGTTAATGTTGGGTCTTTCTCTAGGAACTGTACAATGCAATACGCCAACTGCAGAGAGAGAACAGAGCACCTGTTAGCACACACATTAGCCCTTTAGCTTAGCTTACAATTCAGAATTAGAAATGCTTTATTAAAGAGGATCACTTTAACCAAGCTTGTGTAGTTGTGTGCAGGGCTGGAACCACAATCAGACCACTTACTAACACGCTAGATTCACTATCAGTGAGTACATGAGTTCATGTACCAACATGATAAAATTTATTTTATAATCCCGTACACCTGAATGCAACTTCAACAGACACTATTTAGTGCTATTTAGTAACCAATAACCCTGACCTTCACATCAGCACATCCCTTAGTTGTAAGCATGCTGCAGTATGGTGCGCGCGCGCACACACACACACACACACACACGGTTTGTGCAGCTCTCCTTGTGAGGACACTACACTGGCTTCCATTCACTGTGGAAAGCCTGACCCTAACCTGGACCTCATTAGGACCGTCCTGGTCTTTTGTCCCCGTGAGGACTCTTGGTCTTGACCAGGTGGGTGTTTACACCGGAACAAGGAACAAAAATGCATCACACACGACTGAGCAGGTCTAAAGTGTCACACTCCTGTTAATGATCACTGACATCTCAGTATTCATGACTTTCTAACTCCAGTGAGTTCACTTTGTTAAGAAATGTCAAAGCTAAAGAGGCTCAAGGAGAATGTCTGGTCATAAAATACATATACATCAAACAGAGAGTTTCAGTCATTCAGTCCCATGTTGGAGAAACAGGAACACTGTTAGCAGGAAGAAAGTGTACACACAAACACACACATTACCTGTGCATGGAAGAGGGACAGACTCCTGACAGTGTGGAGGGGGATCAACACTTTGACCAGAAACTGTTTATGCTCCGCTTTCAGTGGCAGAGCGAAACCATTGATTATACTGGGAGAGAGAGAGAGAGAGAAACCCCAATAAATTAAACATGAACACATGAAAGAGTTTCTTTGTGACCCTCTGAAAGCAAGTGGAAGATCAATGAGCTGCAGACAAAAAGACGTTCATACGGAGCCTGGAGGGAAATAAAGAGATGAACTGATGGCCGAACCTTCAGGCCTGCAGGGAACAGACGTGATACACAGACAAACTACAGTCCTTCACTGGACTCAAGAGTTTACTGTTCGAGCTTTTTGTGGAACTGGAAAAATACATTTAGCTGATGAGTGTCAAACATTTTGAGAGCGTACAACAAAAAGATTATTTCAGGGAACAAACTGAGATGAGGATGATGCTGTGTTTGCTACCACAACTGGTAACTGGTAAGCAAAGTTCAGAAAAAGGATGTTAAGTAAAGATGGTACAAAAGTACAAAACCAGATGAGAAAACATGAAGCTCAAATATAATTATTTATTCCCTTACCATTTTAATGATGCCATTAATAACATCTAGAGATTATTATAAAGTAAAGAACAGTTTTCACAGCGTTCTTTACATTCAGTCTGGCTCCATGCTATATTAAAGACTCGAGAGCACAGACGCAGTTGTGAGGGGATCATGCAGATGTGTTTCAGACATCTTACATTTATTTTATTACAAATAAGCAAAAACGTATCGCCTTAAACTCTGTCTGCACATCATGCAACCCCTGACACAAAGAAGATGAACTGTCTCTGAAAGTCAGGTCTTATTTTAATGGATTAAAATGGATTAAAAAGACTGTTGAGCTGAGAGGATTAATTTATTCCTTATCTACAAGTGAAACTCTGCGCTGAACCTCTCTGCACTGTCACAATCCTGTTTATGCAGAGCCAAATCCCTCAGTTCTTATCATTTCTCATCAATATTTTTCATTCTGGGGTCTCTCTTGAAAAGATGCTCATCTCCAGAAGACAAGACGACACAGAAACAGGACTGAGCTCAGTGCTGCTGCTCTCAGGTCTGTGAGGTTCTGGCTGACAGCATCAGCTGACAGGGCAGAGAGCCGATGTGTGTCGGAGGCCTCCACATACCTCCCCAGGATCTCCAGCAACTCAGCCACCCCGTTGAAGTGCTCCGTCTCATAAACAAAACTGCAGAGCCGACAGAGTGGGAGGCAAAGAAAAGAGGAGACAAAAGACAGAAGACACAAGTGAGACGGAGGGAAAGAACTGTTAAACACCTAAAAGAAGTGAACAAAAGTGAATTTAAAGGAACATACTGACTGAAAACTAGAAGTGGTTGACAGAACAACGAAAATATTCATGGAGCAGCTGTTATCGCTGGAGCAGATTTATCGACCTCATGTTTTTTGAGAACATGGCTTTGAATTCTGTCAATAATTTGTTGTACCAGCTGTGACACTTCATGTTTTGCTGCTCAACAAGTGGCTTCACCAGACATGCAGCACTTCGTTCCTGAATCAGAGCTGTGGAGCCGACTGAGGAGACTCAGTGTTTGAGAACAATTCGCCTTCAAACCACTAAATGACTTCCGTCACTGAATAACGTTAGCTTAGCATGATTAAAAGCCCTAAAACCACTGAGTAGAACAGGTCTTCACCGTTCCATCCAAAACCTAGGACCTGATAACCAACCAAGACTCCGTACAAGCTCAGACTAACAATCTATATGGTCCATCACGCCAGAAGAAGAATCACAGCCTCATGACTGTTGAGGTATCTGCCTCCAGTGTGCACCAGTCGAACTGCAGTTTCTTCATCACCTGGTGCAGCAACAACCACCTGAAGCTCAGTATCATCCAAACCAGTGAGCTTGTGGTGGACCACAAAGCTTCAGGCGGTCGTTGCTGCAGAGAAGCTACAGACTGTAAAACATGGAGGCTTCACACACGCGTCCAACCGGACAGCAAAGATCTACACAACCAGCACAGCTTCAAGATTAGAGGCAGCAGTTCAGTATGTGAGCACATGTGAGATCTGGTCCCAATGTGGCCTTAACTTTCCTAGAAATGGTCCATTATGTCACTTTGCAGGCAGCCTGGAAGATTTTTTTCAGGTATTTGAACGTGTACTCACCGTAGAAAAATATTATTGATCTGTTTTCGTATAAAAGCCCTCAGCCCCAGGAATTTGCCGTAGATTCTATGCAAGACTGTCTTCAGGTAGTCTCTCTCCCGAGGATCCTCGCTGTCAAACAACTCCAAGAGCTGGACGGAAGGAAGAAAGACAGACAGAAAAATCAGAATCAGAAAAAAGATGATGAAAGACACTGAAGGAGGGAAAAATAAAAGCTGAGCAACTCACCTGTAGGACAAACTTCTGGTCTATGTACTTTTTGGCAATGCTGGGCTGGAATTCCTGACTCTCCAAGAACCGGATGAAGAACTCGTATACCAACTGCAGAGAGGAGGAGAAGAAAGAGAGAAGGATGGATGAGGGAGGATGAGACAGAGAGGATTGATGTTATAAAGATAAGAAAGTTCTCAAAGTTTTTGATCAGCTGAGTGCTGTGCAGGAAGATTGCTCGCAGTGTTCACCTTAAAATTTGAAAACTGATTGATTCAGACGAATCTGACTAGGGACACAAGCTGGAGTCAAACTTCCTGTTGTACAACAACAAGCTGATTCAACATTTGAAGACAGAAAAATTGACTTGTTCCTTTTAAAAATGAGAGTCCTAAACTAACCCTGTGAACACCGGGGCTGGACGGGATTAAAGGGAAGGGTGGGTCAAAGATCACAAGAGGTACAGGTGATGGGTGGGGGCAGAAAAAAAATGTCTGGTTTGGCCAGGATGTAGGAAAATAAAGGGGTTTGACTGGAGGGAAACTATTTATGGCAAAATGAGACAAAACAAAAAGAAAAGAGGCTTTACCAGGAAGCTTCTCCTTGAGATTTGCATCTCATTTCTAAAGGAGTCCTGGGCAGCAGGCACACAGAGAAGGAGGAGGGGCAGGTGAGAGAGCAGAGAGCCTGGCTCTAGACCCAAAACTGGACCCCCAACAAAACCCACCAGGAGCCAGATACAAGGGCACCAGTGAAAATCTATAAAACTCTCACGCTTAGCTTAGCATAAAGCCTAAAGGCAAAGGGAAACAGCTAGCCTGCCTCAGTGCCAAACATAAACGTAAACCACAAACTGTTTCACACAGAGGCTTAATTAGAATCCTAAAACCGAGACCTGAATGTCCAGTCCCTCAAGTCGCAGTCTTTCTTGCCTTTTGTCGATTTATATTTATTCACTTAAGTGAAGAGATGAGTTAATAAAACCAGAAAGCTTCACCATTTTGACCATTGTTTGTGAAGAAACGTGAACACACATAAGCGCATACACACACACACACACACCTGTAAGTGAGGCCAGGAGGCCTCAAGCGTGGGCTCATCTTCCTCTGGGTCAAACTCATTACTGTCGCTGGGCGGAAGGGTCCGGAATATGTTGTGAGACACCTGGAACAAACACAACGAGGACACTTTAAACACTTGACTGTGGAAAGAGTTGTGACTTTTGAAATCTGTGCTGTCCAGCGGACAGTAAAGCTGCTGTACAGACGTTAGCCATATCCAGCCAGCAACATGCACACAGACTCCAGTTCATCCTGTTACTTTTCTCCAGATTCAGTCCTGTTTCCTCTCATATGTTAAGTCAGTGCGTCTGGTCTGAAGGCATCAGGGATGCACGATATAGATTTTGTTTAGCCAATACAATAACCAAAAATATAACCGATAATTTCTGTATTTTAAAAAATAAGTTCACACCCTGCAATTTATGCACATCTAAGGATCAGAAAGGCTAAGATGTAGTGAGCACAGATGGATGATTTAAAGCAGAATTGGGCAACCTTTTTGACAAAACTCATCATCAAATTAATACTGATTGCACAGTATAATGGCCATAGAAAAAAATAACATTACATCATCTATGTTTATAATGGCTGCCTATAAACCATGCTTACATTATGTGAAGTTAATGGTTTTATTGCATTGATGCCAATGTGGACAATAAAGTTTATTGTTGCCTCTATTATGATTTGAGGGATCACTTCAACAAAAAAGCTTGTGTACACATGGAAATATTTTTATTTTTTCAGTCCCCATCGTTACTGAAAACCCAGCATCATTTGGGCTCACCATTTTGACGACCTCAGGGTAGGCCTGCTCTGTCAGGTAGCCCCGGCTCACGGTCACATAGTCCACCAGCTCGTTGAGCGTGGAGCGCTTGTACTCCTTCATCTTGAGGTCAGACAGCGTGTCCATAAAGTCGAAGACGGTACAGCACTGCTGCAGCTTCTTCAGGAACAGCTCCGGCTGCTCCGGCGCCGGCACGTCTGCAGGCACAAACCAAACATACACAAGATGAAGGCAAAAGTCAGAAACGGGCTCAGACTCCCAGAGGTCAGAGAGCCGCAACACCAAACAACACAAAATCAGGGAGACATGAAGCTTCCCGCTGAGACAGTCGTCTGAAAGTATCCATGTGGGATGCTGCTGGTGTCATTCCAGCTGAGCAGTGATGCAAATTGATTGGATTATAGCTTAAATGTCTCCAGTTTGGTTGTGTTTCATTCTAGCTTTACAAGAACCTAAGAACTACACGTCTTTGGGTTGTTGGAGGAAACCCACGCAGGCACAGAGACAACATACGAGGGACTGAAAAATAATAATCAATTCCCCCAAAAACAGACGAAGGAACAATGAACTCTCTATTTACGAAGACACGCAGTAAAGCTGAGCAGAGGAACAAATGTGTGGAAGAGGGAGGAAAAAATAACGACTCCTTCTTGTGTTCATGAGCTGATAATTTAAATCTTGTTTTTGAAGATGCTTTCCAACCAGTCAGTATTTTCTCTGTATGAAGCAGTAATTTGACTGTCAACAGATTTTCTATTCCGTTCCCGATGATACAGATAGCCACATTAGCTAGAAAAAGATTTTTTGGACTACTTTTAAGTTAAGCAGCAGCACAAGTTTTTAAATTCTCCTCAGGTGTTGAAGTATGGATTACAACAAAAATGAAAACAAAGGCTGCCAAAAGCTCACGGCACAGGTGAAAAAGTTAGTTTCCTGCTCCGCAGTTTTTTACTCTTCTTGTTTTCTGCAGACGCTCTCAAGTCTGCACAGAGAGGAGGAGTGTGACAGCCTCATTATCCAGCAGTGAGTGTTTCTGACAGGACCTGAGCTGTCACAAACCATCTGGAAGCACAGGAAGAACAAGACGTCAGGCGTCTTCACTGTGGTCTCACCGTGACAGACATGGCGGAGGGTCGCACAGAGTTCACACCTGCCTGAGGACGCACAGTGCAGGACTGGGCCTTCATTATGTAAGAGATAAGCTGCTGTGTTCCAGAGAGTGAGTGTGTGTGTGTGTGTGTGTGTGTGTGTGTGTGTGTGTGTGTGTGTGTGTGCATGCTCCAAAATTACACTTCAAAGTGCTCATTTGTCATTTTGAATTCTGCTACACTTCATGTTGAGAAACAAACCGTGTAGAACTGACTTTAAAACTTTCAACGAATAGTCATTGTTAGAGTCATTGGTTGATTAAGAAGCTCGTAAACTTTGGGCTCTCAGAAGTTGCAGTTTTGAACAATTTCTGATTCACTGGTTGAGAAATTAGCCGGTACTGATAACGACAACAGATGTTAGCCGCAGCCCTGCAGCTGTTTTTCATTATGGTTTAGTATCGTTAGTTTGGCTTGATGGTTGTGTTTTATATTGATAAAAGATTAGTGCATAAACTCCCTGCTCTTCATACACACAGGCAAGTTAAAACATGGAGTGTATATAAAGATGGTCCACATGTAAGCTTCTCAAAAGTGAAGGCAAAATATCTGGTCGCCCCCTGGTGGCCGGCTGCGGCACAGCTCATAAACCCCTCCCCCTTCATGTCAGTAACTCAAGGCGCGTATAAACTGTATACATTTTGGTGTTAATCAGTTATTTGATGCTATAAAAAAAGGGCTGAAACATCGTGAGTGACAGCTGAGAGCCGTTCCTACTGCAGTTCTTGAACATCTGAAGGAAGCGGAGACGAGTCCGCCATCTTTTTATTGTATGAATTTAACCAAACATCTTTGAATAATCCCTCCTCATTCTGTATCCTGAGTGTCTACAGGTATCAAAAGAGTTGAATTTATTAACTTTGCTCTCGGCCTAAAGATGTAGCAGGAAGAACTCGAGGCAGAAGGTGAAGCCAGCGCTCATAAAGTCTCTTCTCATTCATTAATGTGTAGCAGGTTAGATGTAAGAGTTCCTGACTTATCAAATTCAAATATGATCTTTACGAAGCCAGAAAAACAGGCCATTTCTGACTTTAAACTAAATTTTAACTCAACAAAAAGTTAATGTTGTCAAATAAAGAAACACAATTCTTAAAAACAGGCAAAAACACGATGATTAAAAAAAAAAATTCTTTCTGTTAAATACGTCAAATTTTAAATAAATAGTTGGAGCTTGTCTCATTCTTTCTAGATCAAATTCTGAAATCCTCTCTTTCAGAAGCTTCCTGTTCTGGGAAACATCCCTCTGCAGAGCTCATCAAGCGCATATAAAGTGATTATTCTGAACATGTTTTGATCCAAATGCCACAAGTTACTCACGACCTACTGGCCTCCTGTTTCAGCTCAGCCCATTGAGGCCGAGTCCAACCGGGCCACTCACAAACAAACTACAGCTCTGATTGACTGGCAGGAGTCCTGAACTCTGCAGGCTTTAGTTCCTGCTTCACAAACTCAACGCCACAATACCCCGTCATTTATCAAATGCATTCAACTTTTCTCATAACGACATCCTCTTTTCAAACAGAGATCTTAAATCATATTCAACCAGGATGGAAGAGCTACAATCTGCGTTTGGTAGTACCTCACTGTTACCCTGCCAACAAGATGAAACTAGTCCCACTTTGCCCTGCATGTGATCCTCAGTGCTCCAAATACATAAAAAGAGTGCTGACCAGAATATTAAGGGGGCTGCACAGTCTATGCGTCCTTGAGCAAGATAGTCAGAGTCTTTCCTGCGCTGTCTTTTGAAGGTGCCCTGGATCAAAGCATCACAAACTCTAAAGCTGCTGTAATCAATCATTTTATATTAACAATGGATCAATTGAGTACATGTAATGTGGAAGTAATGTCACTGTTTTGGTTCCAGAGCACGAACACAGCTCAACTATCTGCATGTAAATATGCAACTGCTAAGAAACTGCTGAAACACTGTTGTGTTTACAGGCCTGTCCCCACGGTCCACAAGCAGACGAACACATCAGTTATGGCCTCAACGTTCTTCCAATGAAATGCAGATCAAAATGACGTCCGCATTACGCAGTGATTGGCTGGGATTTTGTTTTCAGTCTTCACACAACAGCTTTGGTGAAGTTTTGTTGGGTGCGAACAAGTGAAACACCAGAACTGCTTTCAGGAAGAGCTGGAAAGTGCATCTTGTTCATCTTGTCCATCTGAATAAAAGAAGACGTTTTGTTCCACCGTCGTCTGAGGCCGCTGGGAGCAGTTAGAAACACTTCTGTCTTTAGTCATGGATGTACAACACTAAAACAAATAAGAACGAATTAGAAAAGTAATTAAGGACTTTCTCCCACAAAGTTTAATATTCATTATCTCTACACTGACAGTGATCAAATTCAAATGCCAAAAATAAGAAGAGGAAGGAAGCACACCGGGTAAAGAAAGGATTTAAAAAAAGCAAACCAAAAACAACTCAAAAAGCAGGTTTTACAAAATGCTCTATGCTCAGACCACATTACACTGCACAGGCACGTCTATGTGTGTGTGCATTTGTGCCTGTAAATGTATATACATCGGGGGTCAGTGAGACGACCTTAAAATAACATGTCCTCCACAGCCTGCACTGTGACACACCCTCCTACAATGTGTATGTATTGTGAAATATGGAAAAGGTGTGTGTGTGTGCATTCATCAAGATTCAAGTTCCAAAAGGTTTGATTTGTCACGTGTTGAGTGGTTAAACGACTGGAATGCAGTGTGAAGATGGACTGGGACATTTTTCTGGCAAAGTATTCACATCAATGTCATAAGAATAATGTCCATATCATACCTTATATTGCTGTGTAGTAAATGCACGTATGTTTGTTTTGTGTGCACACAGTCACTGAGTGTCTTCCTCTCAGTACAGCAGTACTTCATTACAGTACGGTAATTACTGGCTGCAGGACTCAGGGAGCCTCAGGATCTTGCAGCCCTGCCACTATAGGAGCATGTGAACGGCCTTAAAGGAAGCTATTAATAGACAGATAATCACACAGGACACAGTAATCCCTCTGCAGAGACACACAGAGAGCACAGCTAACCAGCTGGGAGCAGGTCGAGAGAGTACGAGTGTCAGTGTGGCAGGCGAGCAGAGAGAGAGGGACGCTGTGTGTGCATGAGAGAGTGTGTGTGACTGTACTTAAACGTGTGACAGAGTGAGTGTGAGTGTGCACAGCCTAAGATAACCCAGAAACTACATTTGATTTCATACACATCAGCAAGGAAGAAACCTGGAGAGGAAATACGTTCTCTCTCACACACACACACTCACACACAGGACACCTCTAACATTCTCACACAGTTTAACACAGGATTATCCATCCATGCTAAAAGATACAAGCAAATGAGATTTTTTTCAATTAATTTCATTGTGCTGTCAAGTGCTTCTGTGAAACAGGTGGTCATCCCACACTGTGGTTTACCTCAGTGCAGCTAATGTTTCCTCTTCAGAAGCAATTAAAACAACATACATTAAATAGTTAAACATTTAAAGACTTTTTTGCATGTATGTCTAAGTCTGGCACGTGGTTTCAGCCTCAGCTCCGCAACCTCCACGTCAAACCATAAAACACCTACAAACCCACAAAATAGCTGACCGGCTGTTAACTGCTGCTTTCTCATGCTTACACCACGGACCAGGCACTGAAGCAGCACGGGAATAAATATATCAAATCACTGCAAAGGACAGAAAAGTAAATCCAATGCCTCTGATCTAAAGGTATGAATTGTATGTGTATGTATGAAACTAGAATAACCTCAACAAATAAAAGTGAGCCACATCTGCTCATGTTCTCAAGCTCCAAGATCCTCATACTTATGGCAATCAAATCACAGGAGTTCTCATGTTTAATTCATTTGTGCTAAGTTCAGATCATGTCCTTTTTATGAATGAATGAACACAGTGACCAGAGCGATTTGTCCTAAGACCTGAACTGAAGCTCATGCTTTAAAGTGCCCATATCACTGAGGGCATTTACTTTTACCATCCATCTTTATCCTCAAATCCATTTAGCTGGTACAAATGTGATCTTTTTTAATCCACTGTGGGCTGTCCACTCTGTCAGACGCTTTGTGCAAAAGCCAACCATCATTTTCAGGACGATTATGGCTGCATCACAGCAAAGTAACACAAAGTAAATATGGCTGCATGGAGCCAATACGAACAAAATGTCACTCATAGTTACAGGTAAACCCAGAAGCGTGTTGCTCAGAGAAGCCTCATAGAGTAACACAAATTGTATGACTTAAAGCTAAACATATTTTCTCCGTTCTTCTCTTTCCCACCTACTGCAGACAGGCTGCAGAGCAAACAGACCTTATGCCACACTGAGCATATCTGAGGTTTTGTAGACTTCATATGTGAGAAGAGCTTGGCAACGTGGAACATCAATTTGATTATTTTTCATGTGTGACTTTCAATATATTTGCTGTGTCATGACTCTGAATACTGAAAAATAAGACGGGACCCACCAGGCTGTCAGATGACGTCTGACAACATGCACCTCTTTCTCTGGAAAAACTTGTAATGGTGCAGATTCTGTAGTGACTTGTGTTCAGAGACATGACTTCTGATGCCACATCAAATAACTCCAAAAGCATCACTACTCCGCCTGAACAAACTAATCGCGTACGAACACGAGATGCAGGCCCCGTGGAAACACTGATGCTCAGCTCTGGCTTCAGCCTCTCCTTCCTGCCTGCTCTCTTCTGTTCCTCAGATTTGGAAGAGACTCTCATCTGGGCTCCCCTGGCAGCAGAAGAGAGAAGTCACTGCTGCTTAATTAATGGTGGAAAAAAGCTTAACGACTCGCAGCATGAGAGAGAGAGTGAGAGAGGGAGGGGGAAAGGGAGAGACAGATAGAGGGACAGAGAGAGAGAAAGAGAGGAAGAGAGAGAAGAAGAGAAGGAGGAGAGCAAGCAGCCGGATGGCTCACCACAGGAACTCCTTTAAGTTAGGCTAATTACATAACAGCGTCAACCTATTGAACACAGGGTCAGGACTGAGTAGCTTGCACCCATTTTACACAGACAGCACCTCGTAAAAATCAGGTGTTATGTGCTACATTGTTCAACACGCTTTGGATGTTGTTTAAATACGGGTCTTTCTGATTACGTTGGCCGCTGATTATTTTTAGCAGCCAAATATGATCTGGCAGTTTTTACGGCATCTATATGGAGCTCACACATTGTGTCCAAAGCAGAGAAAAGCCAACAAAACCAAATGCAAACTGGCTACAAAACTACACGACCGTAACCGCTGCAATACTAAAAAGAACTCAGACAAATTTTACAATAAATCACTTTGTACAAAATGACAGAAGTGAAGGAACTCGGAGGTTAAGGAAGCTTTGGAGTTTTGAAGCAGGGAACATTTCTCCCAGTGAAGCGGTGAGAAGTCGGCTACACTCTGAACATGGGATTGTATGATCCGCTGATCACTTGCTCCACTCAGAGGAGATCCTGCAGTGTGTCAAAATGAAGGACGGCCTTCAGTCTTTGTCGGTGGTAATAAAGAATTCAGTCAATAAAATGTTGTGTTAACACGACCCTTGAGTACTGAGACATGTTAAATCACTGGACGAATAACAAGACAGAACACCCAGAATTATCAGGTAATGTTTTCCTCATTTATTCAAACTGTTTTTAAAAGAAGTCATTTGACCAGTTACTTACTATGAACAGATTTCTTGTTTATTATGTGCAGAAGACTTCACTGCTGTGCTTCACTATTCTTAGGTTATACTGTTCTACACGCAGCACTGCTGAGATATTAGTGGAAACACAAGTCTAAGTGTAAGACGACCAGGCGAGGCACTCTTTAAGAACAGTCCACATGCACACACACACACACTCGGTGTAAAGGGGAAAACCCCTTGTCTCTAAAAGCAGAGTGTGTTTTGACCAGGCTTGAGTTACAGACGCTCCAACAGATGGACCCCTCTGCCTGAAGGTCAGTCTGTAGGATATTATGCACCGGCTCTGACGATATTATGTATGTACACACACTCAACGTTCTCCACCATCACAAGCTGCCTGCATAAACAGTAAAGGTTAAGGTGCATTGGAGAGTAGTAGAACAATCAGGCAGGCGTGCAGGGCTATTGATGGAGAAATGTCAAGGCGCTGTGGGTTTGACCTTCGCCCTCCTCACTGCCGGTGGCTTCTAATTAACCTCGCTCACCCAGAGAAAGTCGCTGTTTTCAGCCACACCCTGGCTCACCTGCCCGGAACAACCAACCACACTTTTATTGTTTCTGCATTAGTCAGGGATTA
Source organism: Scatophagus argus (assembly GCF_020382885.2). Taxonomy (NCBI): domain Eukaryota; kingdom Metazoa; phylum Chordata; class Actinopteri; family Scatophagidae; genus Scatophagus; species Scatophagus argus. Next base: position 1,510,143 of record NC_058507.1, on the reverse strand, counting down.
ACAGCACCTCATCAACAGTCACTGCGGAAATGTTTTCAAAGTTTAACAGCAGGTTTCTTTGAGGTCATCTGTGACTCACTCTTATAGTAGTAGCAGATAAATAAGACAGACAAAAACATAATGAAGTGTCCTATGCATGTCTGCTCTCTGCTACAAAACAGCCTCAACAAAATGTTGACAGAGTTTTATGTCTGACAAATCTCTGAAATGTTTTGTCAGAAATATGGAAAACATAGTGTTTAGCAAATGGACTTTGTTGAAATTCACTTTCAACACTTAAATGTCCACAGCTGCAGATTGTACAGGATAAAACTTGTTGTTCTTCTTGTTGGCTTATGTAGATTTATTAGATTTGTGAGTTGGATTTTTATAAATGTTCATGGTCGAGATGCTTCTCTCTCGCATTTTGCATTTCTTTTTTTATGTATAGACTGTCATATCTATGTTTTCATGGGATGTTTTAAAATGGATGCATATTAATATGTTCTTAAAGACTGGTTTCACAATAGTGAAAGTTTAACAGTAATTAACATGTTCTCTGCAAGCCGGTGTTGCCAAAGACAATAAGAAATAGCATTAACAGATCTCAGTAGGCACTACAGAATCAGTTTCAACTTTCAGCTAAAAATCTTTGCCCAGTCGCAAAAAGCTACAGCAAGCAAACCGGTACAAGCACCTCCATCAAAAGAGAAACTGTGTGTCCCATTTCCTGCTGAGGAGGACCGTTTTCCCAGCAGTCACTGCTGTCATTACTGGACCTATAAGCCACTGGGGTTAAACATTACATAAAGGATTACAGTGAGAAGAGATGATAAACGCTGACTATCAGAACATCTGTTCTGTTTGATCTTTAAAAACAAAAAGCAAAAACAGGAAGACAGACGTGAACCAGACACACGTCGTCAGTTGTCCATGTAAATCTCCACAAGAAGCTGATCAAAAATCATGACAACACATTGGCATTCAAACGCATGTACACACACACACACACACACAACACAGCACAAGGGTCTGCTGCATGTGTGAAGCTCCAGTCTGTTGAATTAACCCCTGACAAATTCAGCCCTTTATGTGAAACAAAAGAATTTTAGTCTTGAGCTGATGATGGAAGTACGTGGGGACTGAGCCATGAGGAAATGGCAGCTGGTCAAGATGCTTAGCAGGGGAAGCGCACACTTTGGTTGGGTGGTGTCAGAGGATGTGAGTGAAAGTTTGAGAGGAGAAAGTCAAATTCTAACACACTTTCAAAATGAATTGTTCATGTTTCCTTCAACAAGCTGCAGATCCACTGTGATGTCACTTTAAAGATGTAAACATGCTGACTGCAGCAGGTAGATGAAGACCACAGCAGTCACAGGCAAACAGCTGTAACCAAGGGAACTGAGTCAAACACATGCTGAACTGGACCGCAGTTAAGACTTCAGGAGCTATTTGGCTGCCTCTGCTGTCATGTTTACTCTTGATCAATCTATAATTTAATCTATAAAATGCCATAAAATAGCAAAACAATCAAAAGCTCCCAAAGCTGGGGGGGATGTCTTGGTTACTTTGTCCAGTCAACAGAACCTAAAGATGTTCAATTTACAGTGCTGACATTTCTGCTCAACCTAAAAGCAAAGTATGTCAGTTTTGATGTCACTGTGGCCACAAATGACAGTTATAGGACTGTGGTAGATGCTAAAATAGGCTGTTGTTTAAAAGATGACGAAGTAGAGGAGAATCAACCTGATCCAGTAAAGGCAGTTACACACCAATATCAAGCTCAAACCAGCCTCTGTTCGCTACTGAAATAATGTGCTATTTGTTCTTTAAAAAAACAATATATTCTGCCTTTAAGAGGATTAACTTTTCATCCTTTTAATCCACATTTTTTTGCTGAATTTCCAACGTCCAGTCACCTAAAAAGGTCCAGTGACATCATGTCAAGTACATTCAGTGACCCTGCTTTCAGAGAACAGACCTGTTGCACAGTACTGTCCATGCAGGTGTTAGTCCTGCATAGGTGTCAGGCAGGATTTGTGTGATGGAAGAACTCCAACATGTCAGTATATATTCATGACCCAGAAACAAAGTACTCATGCCCTTAACGCCATGTTCTCAAGTCTCATATGAGCGTTCCTGCACGGCGCCGGGTTGCTGTCAATCATTAACACATCTAGCCGTTCTGGGTAAACTTTGCTCCCAGCTACTGTAGCTGACAACACGGCAGCTGGTAGGCCAGTGGAGGCCCGAGTCACTTTCATTCCAGCGTTTAGGCGACAGCACGGTACAGGGACTAAATGTCTCATTTAACTCACACTGAGGCAAACCGTAAGACATGAAACAGACAGAGTGTTTTTCTTTCATAAATCCTTCAGAACTGCAAAACAACAGTCAGGTGGCCACATGAACGGAGAAACAAGATTCATTAAAACATCCGTAACATCCCTAATGTTTTTCAATGTAAGCAAGAGGAGAAGAATCCTCAGCCCTCAAAGTTATGCTCTTCCTTTTCTTCTATGAAATTTGAATATGTGAAGATTTTGGACTTTTGGGCTCTGGGAAACTGAGATGGGCATTTCACACTACTCTGCGACATTTTATCAGACAGATAAAAAGAAGAAAATAAGAACATCTTCCAATTACTTGTTTTGTCAGAATTACACTTAAGTCGATAAGGTTTGATATGTTTAAGATGATATGAGAAAACCTGCAAATCCTCACACTGGAGACAATGAAACTTACAGATGTTTGGCATTTCTATTGGATAAAATGCTGCAACAATTACTGATAAAGTTGTCGGTTTAACAGAACTAGTGGATCTATTTTAGCACTGATGTTGACATGATTTCAACATGGATCAACAAACATGGTATTAAAAATCCTGAAGAGCTTTTCATTGTCTTCATGTGAGATATAAAGTATACCCTAAATCTTAAAAATTTAATTCATTCCTGTTGTGAGACGCTCATATCCACAAAGGCAGGGTAGGGTTGTTTAGCAATGGCTGTACCGACACTCACATAACCGTCAGGTCACAGGTTTGAACCTCTGACCAGCTGTCACATGTCACGCCAAACTTTTCCTTCATTGCATCAACTGAAAGCCTGAAATGTAAAAGTTGCCCTCTGAGGCAGCAATGGGAACGATCATCTGGGACGGTTCACACAAAGACGGCGTTCACGACTAGTCCAGGTGAGAGTGAATAGCAGGAATTCCAGCACACCAACACAACAGGTACAGGTACTTCACCTCGACTCAGTCATCACCTACTGCTGCAACAGTTGCCTTGCTTCTGGTGAGATTTTAGCAACTGAGTGTCAAATCCTGCTGTGTCAGTCTTTTAGAAAACAGGACAAAGCATCTAAAAGTCCCAAAATTTAAGGCCACACTTCCCGTCTTCACTTGTTCTTTCATTGGTTTCTAGTTACTTACTCGTTACAAATCAGAATTTGTGAAGACAATGTGTTAAGATGTGTTAAGAGCAATTTGAGAAATACGTAAAAAGTGCTGTTTATTGTGTCAGTGCCAAAACTCCTAAGCAGCACACACACTACAAGCACCATACTCGTGTATCGGCATGTGCTTAAAGATGCAAAAGGATGGAAACACGACAGGCCCAATTTTTACTTTCAACAATCTCAAAGCACAATCAAAGAGTGTTTCTAATGTGTCAGTGACATGGAGGCCAGTGACATCGTTACCTAGTTACTTTTTAATCTCTTATCTCAGTCTCTCTTTCAGCATCAACGCTGACTTAATAGTGTCTGAACACTTCTCGAACAAAGACAGATGGAAAAGATGGACAGTATTTACATGCCAACATCCCTAACTTCAACTTGCGTCACAGCATCGCGCTGGAAAACACCAGCCGGCTGTCGTGTTTCCGTCACGGCTGGTCGGAGCTGGAGCCGATAAATACCTGTGACTACTGCGGAGTCATCGGAGGTGGGAATGAATGGCAACTGTACCCTTTCACACTGAAGACTAAAGCCAGATGGTTAGCTGGGTTTTTTGTGCAGTGTGAAAGGGGTTTAAGTGAATCCCTGGGTTCTCCTCTGGCCCTGGTGCTAATTCAGAACAGGGTTTGATGCCCAGGTCACATACTGAATCCACCCTCACTGAATGTCAGCACTAACTCAAATACAGAGCAACATGTTGGTCCACATGGAATCATAAAGATAAAATGTTCTCAGTCCACAAGTGAACTTTCCATTCTCCTCTCAGCCAGTTAAAACACTCGTCTTCTGTTACCATTCCCAGTCCATTTTAGGTCTACCTTTCCATCTGCCTCACACACTCACAGACACGACAGGCTGAGTCGGCTGGTGGCAGCGACAGCCCCTGACAGCAGGGGCTAACTTTAACACTCAGTGCTGCTGTGCTAGCTGGTGAGCACCCCCACACTCTCAGACACATTCATGAAGACTGTCACTCACTTAATCAGGTGTCCTCTCCCTGTTGGGCTCCAACAGCAGAAAACAACAATCATGAACGTTGCGCCGTGGGCTGATTTGAGTCAAACATGTGGACAACGAGAAGTTTGGCCGAGCCACGTTCCTCTTGTGGCTTGTTTGTAGCGAGTGGGGCTGGGAAAATGTAAAGAGACACCTCGTGGATCGGGTTTCCTCTGAGAGAAGGACGTGGAGGGGAGGGAAGACAAGGCAGCGTGTCGGTGGGCTTCATTGGCCGAACAGAGACCAGAGAAAGCGGCGGAGAGAGAGAGAGAGAGACACAGGGACAGGCTGGGCAGCTCTCTTCTTTTTAAAGTCTGCCGCCCAGGGAGGTCAGAGACACATCGGCCCTCTAACACGAGGTGGACGTGAGCCTGACAGGAGCCGAACTCTGGCTGAAAAAGCCAACAACACAAAACAACACTTTGACTAATATTCTTAGTCTCCTCACAGGGACATGGTGAACTACAAATGTATCTGGTACTTTGAGTTTACCAGCCAGACTGGAACACAAAAGTGTGTAAAGATTTTACTACAGCAACATGACATTGTACTTCCATAAGTTGAGGGATTTGCAAGAGAAGGATTTACAAAGATAACTGGCCCCACACACACATATACACACACACAGCACCTCGCCATAGTATGCCTCCACCAGTCAAGCTGCAGTTTCCATCCATGTCTGATGAAGATCAATATAATCAAAACCAAAGAGCTTGAGAGGATTCACATTATATAACGCTATAACCGTTTCTTTTTTAATTTACTTCATTTTTTGTGTGGCCATCCTTTTTACATTTTAAAACGTTGGCACTGGTTATTTGACTTACGGTGATAAAGTAGTGCTTGAGAATAAGGAAACAAAGCAGGATGATTAACAAACTTACTAACACCACACATTTCTTTGGGCTGACGAGTGTCTTGACATCGGGGAGAGTTGAAAGGGAATGAAAGAAAGATGGGAGGGCAGATTCCCCAACAGAGAAGGAGGTGAGTTTGTTTGTGTTGAGCAGTTGCCTGGCAGGAATCATCTCTTTCCCCTCCTCTTCCTCCTCCTTTCCTTCCTCGGCTACAGAACATTAAAGGAATCTTATTTCTTCCTCTTCAACTCTCTCTCCTCTTTGCATTACTCCTACTACCTCCTTAAGCGAACATCTCAGAGGAAACACTAAATGAATCTTAAACTATGCAATCTCATTTCAACATGTAAGTAAATGAGATTATATTACTACTGTATGTTTACTATACCACTGCAGACTCTTTTCAAACTGTAGTACATGATGGGTGGATTCAGGCAATGTGATCTTTTTTGTTGCCATGCCAACTCTGGTGGTAACCAGGGAGCTTGCTGGTATTTCTTTTCTGCCCTCCTCTTATGAATGTTTATTACTTTGGAGAAAACTTTTCACTGTCCACACAAGTCCACAAACACGAGTAACAGCAGCACAAAAACCAGAAAACCTCTTGGGGTCCACAGGCAGCAAAAGCAGGTAAATCTTCCAATTTCTCACCTTTTTGGATTTTCATTTAACCCTTATTGATTTAGGAGACTGTACTGTTTTTGTTGTTGTGTACAATCTGTACTTCCAAACTTCTTAAAAGTTTTTCTGATCTTTTTAACTCATAATTTACATGCAAAGATTTGTTGCTGTAGTTCACTTTATGTTGGATGGCAGTGCTGTAATCTCTTTTCAGCCGCTCAATTCTTCCACTCCAACTTAACTTGAACTGAAATGTGAAGAAGTCAACACATATTGCTAGTGTTAACGCCAAGAACACAGCGCTATGCATCATCTGACAGGGCTGTGAGGTTTGGAACCAGAGTATTCTACAGCTTTACAGGCCTTAATATACCGGCACGTCACGTGCATGTTTCGGTTAGTCTGCTTTATCTGCCCTGCATAAACAAAACACACCCTCATTCCTAAACCAAACTGCTGATTTTGTGTAGTGTGACTAGTGAGAGCAAATTAATTTTAAATGACAGATGGCAGTCTAAGGTTTGCTGCTGCAGCTCGTGACAGAATGCAAACATCTCAGCCAACCAAGGTCACGTGTTTTACACTCTTCTGCACTGTCAGACCACAAACAGACAAACCTCAGAGGGGTTTTCTTATTAACTGACTATTTAACTTTAATTTAATTAAATAACTGTTGGACATTATGAACATGTCAACTAGTTCAAACACACTAACAGCATTAGCACGTACTGGCGTGTTTGTGCATGTTCACTTCTCATGAATATGACGTCACAGTCTCTTTGGATTTATTGTAGTGCAGGCTCAAGTTTTTCCAATAAACATTCATACAAAACAACTACACCGAGCCGAGCGACAGCAGGAAGAAAAAGCCTTGTGGCGTTGAACGGGGGTGTGGTTTTGGCTCTGGGGAGAAATCTACGGGGTCCACTGTGAAAAATTCCTCCTGCTGGTGTCATCCGTTTGCCCGGGGATCCCCCTGAGGAAACTGGGCCCCTCCTCATCTTCCCCTCAACGTCTAGGAATGCGCTGCCCTGCAACAACGGGATTTATGTAATCCGCCGCGCCTTACCGAGACCCTGCCTGTCATTTTTGGCTCAAGTCTGACTTGTGACGGTGACTAACCGGCAAAGAGATGGAGGAGGAAAAGAAGACGTTTGTGCATCTTGATGGTGTGCTTTTGCAGTAGGCTGGCAGAGTACAGCTGTCCAGATATACACCCACCTCCGCTGCTGCTGCTGCTGGCTGCTGCTGCTGTGTACATGTGTACCTCAAGGCGGAGGTAAACGCAGAGAGATTATGGAAATGGGGGGGAAAGAAGCGCAGCAGGGCATCTTCCCCCATTAGAAAAAAAGGAAATATACAAATACGCATACCAACAAGAAAAGGTTAAATGAAGGACAAGCAGGAGAACAGCTGTGCTCAAAAAAAGAGGAATCACACTCTACGGTCACAATAAAAGATAACATCCTCTATGGGTATTGAAAAATAATAATGGAAAGCAAGAAAACAGGAAATCCTCTTGGAAAGAGAGGAAGCTGTGGTTTTTAGAGTCCTAGAAAAAAACTATTGAAAAATACTTCTTTCTTACGTAGAACAAACAATCCTGAAATATCAGGATGTATTTCTCCTGCTGTGTAATTTATACACAGCAGGAGAAAGGGAATTTGGACTTCAAAGGAAAGCAGATGTGTCTTGAGAATATTTAAAGATGAAACTGTAATACAACAAAGAATAAATCATCTAAAATAGCATCTAAAAAATGCACCACAGAGGTGACAAATAAAAACAGAATAAATTGCAGGAAAAAAAGAGACATAAAAATATATACTGCTTTCTCTGAACACTGGTGAAAAACATTCCCAGGGTGGAATGAGACTGTCAGCCAGTTTAATAAATCACAGCGCTGCCTAATACACATCTCTTTGGCAGTTATATAATACTGAGACATTAGAGGTACAAGAGGCTGCCGCTAAAAGGCAGGCATTGTGTGGCGTACCTGAAGGCCCCACACGTGTTGTGGTACACTGAGGTTAACTCAGTCAGTCCATAATGGTTGACTGCATTTATTAATTCAACTTTGCTGATTGGTGGTTCAACACGGGATTTCTGGTGTTCACCACAGAGAGTCTACTGTTTGACTGGGGCTTAAAGTTCTCTACAGACAAGTGGAAGAGGCAGATTTCTACTTTTTACTCCACTGCATTTGTTTGGTAACTTTAGTTACTTTGCAGAGACTGCAGAGCGAGGCGGCTGCATCAGAGCCAAAGTATAGCATTTTAAGAACAAAGCCCCAACCCACGCTAATAATCTAAAAATGCTAATTATCAGATCAGATAATCTGACAGGCTGACAAGTCAATCAATTCCAGTTTACACAACATTTAAGTTACATTTAACTTACAATAACTGAACTTAACGATCATATCCGCAGTGGTCACACCAAAGAGTTTCAATCAGTTTGTAGACTGGTCCAACTGAAACTCACGATCATGGTCCTGGTCATGGAGAGCTCTACTCCGAACAGGCCCCCCACCAGCAGCCACAATGCCATGGGACCAACACACTGAAGCAACCATTGTTGCACTGTGGTTTGCTTCATAATGTACAGTACGTCTCTGCAGAATACAGTACAGGAGCAGCAGACGGGGAAAAATGAAATCTGTCATGTGTGACGTGTCCCACTATGTTTCTAATTCAGAACAGCCTGACTCTGTTGTAAGTAAACCGCCTCCTGGAGCGACTGTGCGGGGTATAAGCGGACTGTCATTGTACTGGGCAGGTGAGAAATGTCTGGAGCCGTGCGAATGTGACGTGAACATGTGAAACTGAAGCAGCGAGGTGTCGAGAGAGACCCGCCATGTGCCGCCTCAGTAGCACATAAATACAGCAACAAAAGACTAAAATAAGCCCTGATGAGAGCTGAAAGGACGGTACATCCTGACTGTTTTACTTCGCTTTGCTGGAAAAATCACTGCACAACTAAACTGTAACCGACATCAGAAATAACACTGCAGTAACCACATCTGTTTTAACTTGTAGGAGTGGATGTCCTGACAGAAGAGAAGAGCTTCACTCTTTGCTCTCACGCAAACTCTAGATATTTGATTATATATTCACACTCCCTATTGTTAGTATCGGTTCCAAATATCCTATATCGATCGGGTTCTAATACTGCTGCAATTAGCACAATTTCCATTAAAATCCCAACAAAATAACAGTACTTAAGAACTGAAAGTGCACTACGTCTGTCACTTATTGAAAGAAGGAGGAAATAGGAAATCACTTGAATCACAGCTCAAGCCTGGTTCACACACCTGAATCACCTTTCACTTTGTTGAACTTATTTGTTCACTCATTTAAGATGAAGAGTAAGTTCAGTCTGATTATCAGGACACTAACAGGTGACTTCAGATTCAGATTTATTAGATTATTTCTAATTTTTCCTTCCATTGTGACAAATCTAAAATGCTACCACACACTACCTTAAATGTCTTTGTCTCAATTTATCTGTTCACGGCTCACCACTTTCTTCCTTTCTGCGCTCACATCAGTTGTCTAATTCACTGAGAAAGCAGCAACAGAACAGAGTGAAAGTACAAAGAACAGCCTGTAAAACTGTGACTTCTGAATTCAGACTGAACACATCTGAATGGCCGACTGAATGATGTGTGAAAGGAAAATTCTTCTCCTGAGTCAGACAGTGAAAATGATTTCTAGATTAAAGTGGGTCTTTGTTTTGAATTTGGAGAAACTGTGATGTGTGAACAAATGAGGGAAATTTCACATCCTGCACAAAGCTCGCCAAGCAGCTGGGCCACAAAGTCATGAAGGGGTACTGGTGTGGATCTTTTTAAAAATTACACTTTTTATTGCGTCAACTTTCAAAAACACTACACAGAGAGAAATATAAATATATTGAATGAAAAAAGAATTGTGGTCATGGTATTCAGCATACTTTAATTTATGATAATTCATGAGTAGTTGTTCAGGTTGATGTCAAGAAAAGGGAAACTAGACATTCTGTGTTCTGAGAGCCAGCTCTCAGCTCTGCCTTTGAAACTATTCAAACAAGCCTGGTTTTATTTGGGTATTTAATTCCTCATCAAACAGTACTGTGTACTTTTACTATAATGATGTCTGCAGTTCATGGAATCAACATGGAGTCTGTGTATGAGGGTGGAGGTCAGGTGTGCTGCTGTATGCTGGTAGCATAAAGGAGTTTACACAAGAATAACAAGCGTAAGTGAAGCATGTCAGACTCACACACACACACACACACACACACACACACACACAGACAGACAGACAGACAGACGCAGGGAGTGGTCAGGGCTCCCATTCCTGTCCTGAATGTAAGCTCCACCCACTATGAGTCCACAGGGTGGAGCAACAGTCTGAGAAGAAACCAGGAAGTCCATCAGCCTCTTAACTGGTGGAGAATCTGTCTGGTTTCTGCATGACAACATTCCTGCTGTCACCACTGCTGCATTTACATGAATGAAACTTGAGTGTCTCATCGTCCATTACTACACTTAACTGCATGTGTGATATTCCTGGCATTATAAGTCTTAAGCTCAGAATGTAAAATCCTTCTACACAGCTTCAAAAAGATTTCTGAAAACACACAACGTCCCCACCCCACAAAATCTGGTCCAGGTCTGAGGTCCCCAAGCTTCACCCAACTTTCCATCAGCCTGGGGTTGAGTAGAGCATGACTGAATTTTAAATTTGGGTAAACTGTTCCTCCATCAGTTCACAATCTGCACCAGCTCCATTAGGCTTTGTATTCAGAAGAATGAAGACATCTTTTTCTCTGTCAATGACAGACGGCAGGACTGACCTGCCCTGTGTGATCACTGTAATGATCTACCTGTCAAGGCATGTAGCTACCACGCATGCACACACGTATGTAAGCACGCGCACACACATACACACACACACACACACACACACACACACACACACAGAGGCGCGGGAAACAACGACAACATCACTCAGACAGACCCAGACTCTGGAACGAGCAGCACTGGTTTCACATGAAGGCATCTCTGGACAGGGACGAGCTCAGGAGACACAACAGAGCAGACAAACACACACAGTCTACATGTTAACAGACAAACTGTGCTAGAGATGGAGCTAATGTTGCACATTCACTGCAGAATCTTGGCACCACAAGGCAAACACAGAAGATTATCACAATTGGCCAGTCTCAAGTGTCCACGAGAGCGCCACTCTTCTTCCTTAGCCATCCTGCTAGCTAACCTCACTGTCACTATCAGATAAACAGTTGTGATCGGCCTGTCCAACTGATAGACCATCGCAGCCATAAACCAGACCAGAGAAACAAAACATTTGTCTGACTTCCTCCATTTTTTCTCTCTCTCTGCATTCTGCCATCCATGATTTGCATTCCTCTCAACAGCTCGCTTTTAACTTGCTAGAGCAAACAGGTCATCCGACAACAGGGCTGTCATCTTAGATTTGAAATGCTCTCTGATCTCATTGGATGTCTGATTCACCGGAGGAAAAGGAGAAAACTGTCTGTTTACTGAATCTGTAAAAATTTACACAGACTTTAACTTTTCAGTCAAGTGAGGCAGTGGTATCACTACAACTGAATGGAATGTAGCAGATCATATGTGAAACAACCTTCTTATCTGTGATCTGCTCATAACAAACTCATTACTTCTGCAAAAACAAAGCCACAAGTGGATTTCAGCACCTACTCAATCAACAAGTTATCACTCAGACTCAGATCCCTCAAACCGTCACACAATCACCCACCCCGGCAACCTCTCTCTCTCACACACACACACACACACACACACACTCTCTCTCTCTCTCTCTCTCTTACCCTTGAGCAGTGGCAAGGGCGTGAGCTCTATGGGTTTGCCCTGAGAGCGGAACTGGGACGAACTCTGTGACCGCTTCTGCTTGGCCTTCCTGACAGACTTCCGTGAAAATCCGTCCACTTTGTCCACAGATGGAGATGTGGTGGCTGCCGAGGACATAGCCCTGCTGGGAGAAACACACGGGGAGGGGGTGGTGGTTAACACAATCACATTAGACATGCGTTTAGGGAGCTCTCAGTCCACTGGGGGCACAAACAGTAACCACAGAATATTTACAGTTAAACTGGCCTTAAGTTGATGTGGATTTTTGAAGGCCAGTTTTATGATATGATTGATAACTGGAGATAATATCAAATGCCTATACATCAGGTGAGCTTGACTCCTATTAAAACAAACTCCAATATCAAAGCGCCTTCATGTTTCATCACTTGTCGATTAAGACTCTGTATGACCCCCAAAATGCATGCAGCCCTAAATAAGACTTCATGAATAAAGAAAATCTAGAAACTGGCCAATGAACTGTAAGAATATTCAATTAATTTTTTAACACCCTATTAAATTTGGTATAAAGTTTTATATCTTATATCTTTCACACAGCCATAAGTTTTTCTTGGTGATGTGCATAAATAAATAAATAAATCAAACAACATCCCCACAGACTTTTTTAGCTGTCCATCAAAGCTGTGCTGTGCAGCCAAAGCAGACAGCCTCATTTTCCCAGCATGGGAGATGATTCAGGCCTCAGCTCTGAGGCCTGGTTACAGCACACAGACACACCACCTTCCTAACTGCCAACGAACCATCACACTCTCTCTCTCTCTCACACACACACACACACACACACCAAAAACACCACTGTCTACCTACAACAATGAAGCTGGTTCTGTGGCTGCAAGATGCCGCCACAGTGGGAGGAAGCTGAGGAAATGTCCGCTGCTGTGTGTTTGCGGCTGATTACGTCTAAAAAAAACTTTTAACAAAGTGGTTGCTCAGGCAGTGTCAACAAAAACAAGCTGCAGCACAAGTCACACTTTTCACCGCAAACTACTGCTGGACTGCTTTTCGGAAACACGACAGTGAACAAAAATCAAAGTGAAGATATCCTTTGAGCTGTCAGAGGACCCGTAGATGGGACACAAAGTCTACTGCTAAGATCCTCATGACACTCAACAAACAAAATCAAAAGATTTTTATTACACATTTGGTCTGTTAACATAACACTTTTACCATGTTAACACTGGACTTTAAGGCTCATAGAGGCTAGAAAGTGATGGTCCAAAGTCAATTTGTGTACTTGCAAAGGCAGTAGAGGAACCAGTCTCACTACTATTTGTGTTTGTACAGTTTTTCAATCAATACCAAACCCTACGTCCACATAAGCAACACACAGGCATAAGTGAAGACAGTGGGGTCATCTGGTCCACAATCGCTCTGCTGGATGACTTTAAGAAATGAATTAGAACTCCAGTAAAAAAAAAAAAAACGGTTACATAACAAGACGTGAATGAGACGCTGCAGGCCGTACGTGTCCTGTCTGAATCTCTAATGCTCTGTCAAAGTCACACAGGCGGTCATACAGTTTGTCCACCAGGCCTCGAACATGACAGTGGACAGAGGAGAGGCACCAGGACACACTCAGCCTTCAGCACACGCACACGCACGCACACACATCCCGCTGCCTGAGGATATGGATGCCACTAGCTGACAGTGAAAGCTGCACAGCTGATCGTCCATCATCATTTCCAGTACACTGCAGTTTTAAAAGTGATTAATGACAGAATGGCTTCCATCTGTGGTTAGAGACCGTTGGGGTGCTGATGCATGTGAGTGGAAGTGGAGAGAGGTAATAATCAAGACTGACAACTGTGATTAATAAGCAGAGCTCCTAAACAGGTTAAATAGTCATTTTCTTTATTTTTGTGTACATTTACATCCCTTTACAAACCATGCAAGCTGGGGACCTAAAATCCTTCTCAGGGTTTCCTTCAGTAAATTGGTTAGCCAAAGCATCTACTTTCCTGATTTATGACAATAATTCTCATTTCCAGACACTGCTGAAGATCCCGCTGATTAGTTACTGTGATGCATCTCTTCTTGTTATAAATATGGTTATTAAAAGTCGTAATGAGCCTGATAAACCCTGGCACTGAACGGAGTACACGTCTGTCGAGGCAGGCTGAGGTACTACAAAACACTGCAGAAACCCTGGTTGTGTGATCGCAATATGTCCAAAAAAGAAACAATTAGTCATTTCACTGATGAGTCCACTGACAGAAAACTGAATAAGAATAGATGAATTTTATTGATCCTGCAGTGGGGAAATTCACTTGTTGTGGCAGCTCACAAGAACAGAAAAAGAGTGTAAAAAGCAAAAAGTGTGCAAAAACAGTAACAAAAAAATATAGAGGTAAAATAAATTAACAATTTACAAGGTGCAGTAAACAAAAAATGTCCACATTCTGGTGCTCAATGAGCGATCAAGCACAAAAATGCTGACATTAGCCCAATTTCCTGCAGGGATCAATAAAGTACTCTGATTCAGTTTCTCAAAGGTGATGATTTGCGTTTTATTCTGTTTCAGTAACTTGTGTTGGATATTGTGCACTATTTTCTGATCTACTTCTTCACCGACAGATTGTTAATGACAATAATCAATGGCTGAAGTCCTAAACTGGTCGGAAAAATTGAATTTAAGACATTCAAGAGGAGCTCAAGATGTACAGGAGGTACTGAGTTTAATCTGCTACTAGAAACTACAGACAGATTCACACATGACAAAACCAATTAAATGTCAAGGAGAGTCATCTGTCAACACTGCTCATTGTCTTCTCTTTCACAACCACACAACTGTTAATGATCCATCTGTATGAAGGCCTTCTGTTGGCCATCAGTTTTGTCACCAGGGTGAGAAAATACCTCCAGCTGATCTGTCCTCAGTGGCTGATTTAACTCCTCCACCAGCCAGTCTGCCAGTTAACTCGCCATTAATCTGAAAGTCCGGCAGTGTTCCACAGTCGGTGTTGGTTGGTAAAAATAAAACTGGATAAATAAAGCTGAATACAAAGCCTAACAAAGACAGTGCAGTGTGTGATCAGTTAAAGGAACAGTTCACCCAAACATGTCAGTCGTGGATCAGCGGTTAGGGTGTCGGACCCGTAACACCGGTTCGATTCCCCGTACCGGTGTCCATGGCTGAGGTACCCTTGAGCAAGGTACCTAACCCCCACTGCTCCCCGGGCGCTGCACGCGGTCGCCCACTGCCCCGGGTTTGCTGTGTGTGTGTGCACGTCACTTGGGTAGGTTAAATGCAGAGCACGAATTTCATTGGAGTGAGTTCCCTCCAATGACAAAATATGTCACTTTCACTTTCACTTTCACATGAAAACTCAGTAGTTACCTACTCATTCCCTTGCTGATGGAAGTTTCTTAATATTTGTGGACTAAGAGACTTTCATCTGAATTCCATCAGCGTGGGGAGAATAGATTATAGCTGAATTTTCTTTTTTTTTTTTTTTTGGGTGAAATGTTCCTTTAATTTCCTGTCCTAGTTGACAGTTTTGCCTCTCAAACTTTGGCACGAGACTCTTCAAATATCATACAAAGTGAACATCTCAACTTATGGTGAGCCTCAGTGGGAAAAAAAACCCCAAAACAAAACAAATAAAAATAAAAAAACTGCAAATTGACACCTCAACACCTGCTCTGTGTGTGTGTGTGTGTGTGTGTGTGTGTGTGTGTATCTGCTGAGCCTCGCAGAGACCACACAGAGCAGGCCAGGGCCTCACCTTCCCTCTGAGATTATCACTGGCTAATGGCTTACAGCGGAACGGCTCTGACGTACGAACCCTCAGACACCATTGCGATTATCTGCTTTTATTTCTGTAGATTCCAGGAGCTGTGATGACAGTGAGGACAGCCGTTATAGCCCAAAAAGTTTCACTCAGTCATTTTTTACATGTTTCTTTTTCGCTGCTAAAAATCTGAGAATAGAAGGTGTGACATTTAACTGAAACAATTAGTTATCTGATTAGTTGATGGACAAGAAATTAATCCGGAACTATTTTAATAATGCGATAATAACAGATTCCATGGTGAATGCTAATACAACTTGCAATCTCTGCTGGGACCAGGCAGCTTCATTCAGTTCTGATCAAACAGACTGCTGCATTTTAGGGAGCGTCTGTGAAGTCCTGCACCTCCATCAGCAGTGAGGAAAAATTTAGCGACTCTCAGTTTCTCTCTGATTCATCACCAATGGCAACAATGAATATTCAAAGAGCTGTCAATGCTTTTATGCTTTCACGACCTGCTGAATGCCACCAGTGGAAAAACTACAATCATTCTCCCTCACAATGGTCCTAAAAATGTCCAAACTTACCTGTGCAAAGGGGCACTGGAATCCCCATGTACAACCATCAGTCCCTCACTGTCTACTGCTCTCTGTAACCAGCCCGCTAACAGCGAAAGCACTCCAGTGCCACCACAACACACGAGGGAGAGCAAGACTACAGCGCCTGGTCAGGCGTATGGCACCCGAGCACCAAAGCCAGTCTCCTCCCATGCCTCTTACATAAGAGACCAGATGACATCCGAACAGGCTCAGGGAGGGTGGGATTAAAGAACACGGAGGAAGGAGAGAGGAGGGGGCACGGCGAACAACAGGGAGAGCAGCAGAAAGGGAGGAAGATGAGGGAGGGAGCTGCTGTTCCACAGGAAGTCAACAAATAGGCAATGGCAAGGCAGAGCGAAAGGAGCTGAAGTAGGGGAACAAAATGCAAACATGCTCAGGAATACAGACACTCACAGAGGAGATAAAAAGGAAGCTGGCAGGAAGAAAGCTCAGGGACCTCGCCTGTGGACTTACATGTAAATTCAAACTTATATTTGGTACTCTTGTTAAAAGCTTTTGTTGTTAAAACATGTTTTATATGTATTAATAGAGTCACATCATTGGCTACACAATGGACAAAGGCACCCTCATGACGTATCAACACTAATATCTACTCCGACTGACAGGCAACGAAGACGCAAGACTAAAAAGCACTTCTCCTTGTTTAAGTAACAGGAGCAACTGTCGATTGAGAATTTGGTCAGACAAGAGCATAACAACCAACCAAATGACCAACCGAGCAGAAGAAGGCACCCTGACTTTAAACTCTGCTGCGTTTTGTCCATACAATAGTCCAAAATATAGGTAGACCTATTCTCAATGGCTGATGTATCAACAGCATGCAGCAGGAAAAAGGTGATGCTCAATTAATCAGCCATCATCCCGGGTGTGATTTTTATTTTGGAGATAATTTCCCCGGTTGCAAAGTTAACCATTGGAGGCTGCCCAACTGTTGGTCCCTATCCGAGACAAGTTCTACAAATCCAGAGTTTGTAAACGTCCTATAGGTGCAGAATATTCAGTCCACTTCACAAAGTTTTTAAGCTTCTCAGCTTGTAAAAGACTAAGAAAAACTGTAAATATTAATTCTGGCCTGCTGATACCAGTACATTTCTTCCACTTTTAACTGAAAATATTACAAAAAATATTAACAGATATTTTGTTGCCATTCTTTTTATGTTAATTTATTAATAACAGATTCAGCTATGGTTATTAGTATTGCTTTAATTATAAGCTGCACACTCTACAATTTAACATCTGTATTCACTTCCTGTGGTTACCGTTGACACAGCATCATTCATGATAAGAAATGAAACAAAAAGTTAAGTTTGCAACTAAGGTGGCAAAAATCTATTCATCCATCCAATGTCTATACTGTTTATCATCCTGGACTGGTCGCCAGTCAGTCGCAGGGCTGACACACAAAGACAGACAACCACACACTCTCACACTCACACCTCGGGGGAAAGAAAGTAGCCAATTAACCTGATGTGTATGTTTTTGGGATTGTGGGAGGAAGCCGGAGGACCCGGAGAAAACCCACACAGGTACAGGGAGAACATGCAAACTCCACATGCAAAAACTATTCATTTATCTGCCAGTTATTTTCTGCAGTTTAGTCTATAATATGTCAGAAAGACGGCATTCAGTTCAGTGGAAAATCACAGTTGACGGTAAACTGAATATCTTTGTGTTGTAGACAAAACAAAGAGTGAAGACACCTGAAAATATTCACATTTAAGAATCTGGAATAAGAGAAGTTTGCCATTTTTTTTTATAACTGAAATCTAACTGATTAAAGGTTGGAGCTCTAGAAGTAAAAGCAATATATTAAGTTAAATCCAAAACTCCTTTAACTCCAGGAGCCACAATTGATAGGCGACTCAGCATGTATGCAAAATAAAAAGGTCAGGTTATTGCACATCAATTTGTTAGGCATTACTGATAAATTGATAATTGATCCCAGCACTAATTATATCAGCATGAATCTCACATGCACTATTTCAAATCCTTCTATGCTTCCTTCTTCATTAAGCCTCATGGTGCCACTACTGACTGCATGCTGCAATCTGACAGCACATCTAATTGGTGTAATACATTCATAGTCTAATTACGCTGCTCACACAGTCAAGAACAAATGAACTCAGCAACTTTCAAACACACACACACACACACACAGCTGATAAGAAAGAGGCATGTACTTAACCCGAGTCATCATAAACACAGGAGACTTTGGATGTTCAGCTATCTCACGTCAGGATCTGCCCTCAATATGGTGTGACATTCAAACACCATGACAAAGAACCTGTGTGATAGTACCAAAGCTAGGAAAATGCCTACACAAACCCACACATGCCACACCTGTCCTCTGGCATGCTGCTGTCATTCACACACTGACAAGCAGAGATAAAAGTTTTTAAAACACAATCAGTCCAGTGCACTCCATCGCCCATTATCTTTCCGATTCTCTCAGTCACCACTGTGCTATTACCAATCATCATCCATGTCACTACAGTGTCATTAGCAGTGATGATCTCTCTCTGACTGCAGGCATTTACACTATACAAGATAAGCAATGCTGGCCTGTACAAGAATAAATGACAGACTGCTGGCATATTTCAAATTAGGACTTTGTGAGACACAGAATCTTAGTGCAAAGCTAGCCAAAGTTCATATTGGATTATCGCCACACATTTAACAGTTGGCTTCACTTGACAGGAAAGATAAACTTGTCTCAGACCAGATTCAGATGGCTTTTTCAACCCATGGGGATTAAACATCAGTATTTACTTTCAAGCAAACCTGCCCACGACTGAATGCTTTCCTGTTGCTTTGCCTGGAAAGTAGTCACTAAGCCAACACCTAAGCCAAATAACACAATAAAGATTATGTCTATTTACAATGTAATTTAATGTAACTTATTTCCGGTTATCAGCAAGAACAGCAAAGTAGGCCACCAGCTGCATAAGGTCAAAAAATCCAGCCGTTTGGGAGAGCTGGTGTTAGCTTGGCCATGTTGGGCCTGGCAGCAGCAAGCAGCATAATATTCAAAACTTGACAGCGCGATAACCTCACTAACGTTAGCTAACTAGCAACGATAGCTTCCCGATTTAACGCTACAAAGCTATGAATTTAACGCATATAGCGTTAGCTAGTTGTCCCCCCCCAATGTACATAAACACTTAAATATCATTAAAATGAAGACAATGCAGCTTTTTAGCAAAGCTGTAAAGCTTTACTACAAAAAACGGCATTTTGGGTAGCTAGCTAACGTTAGTGCTACGGCTATCGCGGGTTAGCTCAAGTTGAACATGTAGCCTTAGCTTATTAGCAGTCACCTGCTAGCTTTCATTGCATTTTGCAAATGGAACACAATAAGCTGATATAAAAACATTGAATATATCAAACCTAAATTTACATGTGTGCTAATAAAATAACGTTACCTGGGCGGACTTGGGCGATCACCCATCATCCCAGATGTAAATACAGGGGGCAGTGCTAATGCTGCTACCGTTAGCTAGCGCTCAAAGACTGACAGACCGTCTGGGTTGGGAAACACACACCGTCCCGAGTCCCGACCCGAGCCCGACAAGCTGCAGCCGACCGACTGGCTGTTGCCCTCCAATTGTAGTACTTTACCTTGATCCTTTGCGGTTCGCAACGGAGACGGCGGCGAGGAGTTATCCTATGTTTGGAAATCTATCGGGCTAACTGTTATGCTACCTCCAGCTCGGTGCAAACAGCCTTTCCAAAGCAGCGGCGGAACAGCAGGAAAATTTGGCCTGAAACAGCCAAACCCACGAGTACCTTTTTCCTTCCAACGGAATAATCCTCAAACTCCCATTAATAACAAAATACGACTATATAAAACGATTATGTTAACGCAATTACATTCCTATTACTGATTCAATTGCTTGTCTTCCCCAAACCCCTGGATTGTGGTATTTTCCTTAGCTCGTTTATGATTCGGGGATGTTTCTTTTCACCCTATTGTCAACACTGCTGGGTTGAGACCATGGCACACATAACAGAAGCGCACCGTAACGTGCTTGACGGGTTAAAATCGACGTACAACGGTGATTGGCCGCCGGGGGCAATGTCAGGCGTGCTGATTGGACAGCAGGCGATGTCAATCAAGGCAGAGGGAAACGAGGCTCTGAATCCGTCGGTTAGGTGGAAGGGAAGGGACAAGGAAAGAGAGATCGGGGCAGAAAGCAAACTGCCGTTCGTGTGTGTGCGGAGTGTCGGCCACACAGCGTGCTGGAATGAGGCTAAACCTGTCCGAGGCCCAGCCCTTCGCCTCCACACTGTTTTTTTACCCGCACTCTGACGGTCGATGTGACCCAGCTTTACTCTGGAGTTTGTTGGTAGTCCAGCCCGCTTCAGCGCCGAGGGAGCGCTGTGTAAAGGGAGAGTGTATTTCCATTCAAACATCGAGATTAGATACGTTAGAGGGAAGAGGGTTATATAACTATGATATATAGGTCTACTATGAACAAAGCTAATGCTATGCTATGCTACTGCAACTCCATGGGCGTGCATTTAGCTGGACGGGTGGAGAACGAATTCCCCTGATTTACTGGGGACATTTTCTCTGTTAAGATGTTTTGGTGATTGTTCATTTTCTAAAAACAGTTTTTATCACCCAGTTTTGTAGAAGAAAATTAGAAGAGTGCTACACACGTAATGATTATGTTCTACTATTAAATACTGCAATGTACAACACATTCACTATGGGTTGTTGGCTTTAGGAAAATTATTACAGATGCATTAACATGTAATCAACATTTAATATAACTGCTGGCTGTGGCGGTACTCATTTTGTCCATTTTACATACTGCTGACTGTACAGCAGTGTGTCATAAATTATATCCCACTGCAAAGTACTTATAGATGCCACCTAAATGTACCAAAAAGTACACATTTCTCTCTAAAAACATTGTGAAGTAAAGTATGAAGTAGCATATAACTAAAATATTCAAGTAACATACATGTACCTCACAAATGTACTTAAGCACAGTGCTTGGGTAATGTGTGAAAATCACAAAACCTATCAAAAGTATATTCATAAATCCCAGCATGCTATTGTAGCTGTTTCATTTCCTGGCTATATCGAGCCTGGCAGCTGACATCATGTTCATGTCAACACCTAAATATTATTAACATGGAGACACACTAGCCTTTTACCAAAACTGTCAAGCTTTATTTAAAAAACACAAAAGCATTTTAGATAACTAGCTAAGGTTGGTGTTACGGCTGTCGTGAGTTAGCTATAGCCTTAGCTCATTAGTTGTCAACTGCTAGCTTTCAGTGGATCTTACAAATTAAACACGTGTGCTAATAAAATAATGTCTGGTGTGATGCGATGTGGTGTCTGGAGTGAGCCCGACACCTCAGTGTGGTCTCCTGCCACGAGAGGAGGGAAAAGGAAGTCGCAAGATGAAAACGGCTGACAAATTACCATTTGGTTTGGAACAGAAATGCATCACATAAGTAGCATACTTGAAAAAACATGGACACACATACACACACACACACACACACCAGGTGTAGTTACAGTATTATCACACTAGTCATTCAGGTTTAATTAAAAGACACTTTGGTTCATACTTTGTCAGCTTTAAAAAGAAATCACAGAAGTGCATCTTTTCCAGAGGGAATCTGCTGGAAAGTGAGCTCTTCTGTTCATCTAGATTTAAAAAATTCAAACCGTGCGATTACCCTGTGCATATGCCTTATAGTTCATCCTGATGCGTGTCAGTAAAGAAAACCCCATACAAAGCTCACTGAGTCACCATAAATGAATTACTGGGAACCTTTTCATGTCTCTAATGTGAATGAGATTTTGGTTCACTCACAGCAGGACTTCTCTCGAGTCACACCCACACTCACACTGCCAAATCATGTTATTCTACTCTTTGCCATTTGAAAGCTGCTGTGCTGGGCGGCTCCGGTAACTGTCAGGATGTGATGCAATGCAAAGAGTCAAAGCCGCTCTGAACTAGAAATATTACAACAACAAAAAATATCAAAACAGGTAAAAATCTAAAAAAAAAACCACAAGATTCGCAGTATATTGTTTTTTTAGTGAAGAAATCCATGTACTTTGTACTAAGGAAAGTTTGCAGGATATGTACCAAAGGTCGTCAATCAAACTGCCACTTCAGAGAGCCACCGGAAACTTTACCAAGAGAAAACAAATCTTTTTCCACGTAGTTAAACATTCATATTTGGGGTTGTTTTCACTGGTCTTCATGGAGTATTTCTTCTGGTTCCTTTGCATTGAAAGAAAAAAATAAACAGCTCACTCAAATGTATTTAGTCTGCATAATGACATCTTTAAGCACTTTTCTAGCCTGAATGTACCTCATGCTCACAAACAACGCCGGCTCAGTGAATGATTCTAGATAGCACGCTGGTGTCTGAAACATCCGCGTTCGTATGTTTTACATGCTTCAGCTGAGATGAATGACAAACTCAAAGGACTGAGTCTGAAAAACCAGTCAGTTGGTATGATGATTCAGTTTCACTTTTATGCTGCCTTCTTTTCTCTCTGGTAGCCGTGTTTTTTATGCGGCCTGGATTTGAGTCTCAAAGCTGATTCGCTCTTCATAGATTCCTTTTTCCCTGTCCTGAGCTCCTCCCCTCCAGGTTTCCACAGCAACAGCTGAGAGTCCTCACCCCCGGTGACCAGAGCCTCCTCCGCTGCGTCCCATAAGAAGCAGCGCACTGTGGACGTGTGGCCTCCTTCGAGGCTCCTCAGCAGGCGAAGCCCCTTGTCATCACACTCCATCAGGTGGAGGTCCCCGCTGTTCTTCCCTCCCACCACCAGCAGCTTCTGGGCCTCCTCCAGCCACCTGCCCCCCACCAGGTAATCCACGCCTCCGCCATCAGCCAGAGGAGTCAGGCTGCGAGCATCAGAGGTGCTGAAAATGGTAAGAGGCTCGTCTGTGTCCAGCTGACTCAGATCCCACAGGTGCAGCCCCTCGTCGTGGCTGAGGCACAGCAGCTGGGTGTAATCTGCTCCGGACCAGCAGACCGAGCCAGCAGACGAGTCGCTGTTGCAGGTGGCCAGCAGCGCCTCCTCCTCCGCCCCTCGGCTCAGGTCAAAAACATTTACAAGGCCGTCTGTGGAGCCGGTCGCCAGACGGTCTTTGTCTCGAGGGTGGAAGCGTACCTGTGTGACATCATCACTGTGCGACTCTGAGTAGACCCCGAGAAGGTCACCACCGGGTTTCCTAATGTCCCAGAAAACCAGGAAGCTGTCTTCATCGTTCACCTGCTCGGTGCCAGCACACAGGAGTGTGTCGCTGCAGCTCAAGTCCAAGCTACAGTAGCTGTGTGACGGGTCACTTTTAAACATCTGGGCTGCCTCTGTCCCAGGGCGGCGGACGTCCCACCCCCGGACCGTCCCGTCAGCAGAACCAGAGTAGAGAAGGTCAGGGGAGGTGTGGGAGAAAACAACACCAGAAAGTGGCCCGCTGTGGCCCTGACACTCTCCCACCAGGCTCAGAGTGTCCTTGTTGTGGAGGTGGATGGTGAAGTTGGAGCAGGTCACGGCCAGCAGGCCAGTGGGCTGCAGGGCGACGTCCAGCAGGTAGGTGGGCTCCTGTGGGCGAGACCGCCGCGCGATGGTCAGACCTTTGAGCCTCTCCTCTAAACCCTCCATGGGAGCTCAGAGCGACGCGAGTCAACCACACTGAACAGGAGGAGAAAACATCACAACGTGAGAAACACACACTCAAAGTTCAGCGTAAACGTCGCCTTCTCCTCTATGGGGAGACTTCATTCACAATTCTGATACTTTAACGCAGTCCTTGCTGCTTGTCCGTGCGGATGCATTAGGACACAACGTTTCATGTTTTGTAATTCAGTATACAGTCAGGAACAACAATGAATGATGATTTAATAAGTACCGCTATCTACTAAACTCGTCACTCCCACCTCCATTTATTGTAATGTGATATTTGAGAACAATAACGTATAATTTGGTGGATGAAAACGATGCCGAATGAAGCACAGCATAATCAGTTTGTCAAGTTAATGAGTCTTGTTATTTTTATATTTGGCATTAAATAAGGAAACAAAAAGTACATCATTTTATAGGGAAATTGGAGTTTGCTTTTTTACCTTATAGTGATTCAAGCAGAAATCAGGTCACAGTGTGGAGCAGTCACCGTTTCTGTAGGTTAGGTGGCGCTATTAAAGTGTCACTTTCTACGTACCCATCTGTTAGAAACTCCCACATACGGAGGGAAAACAGCCGTAAACTTCGCACTCTACTTGCAGACGTCTGACGCCATTTTGAACAAAGTCAGTAAAACACTCCGACGAGAGGATGAACCATTTCAACGTCAGCGTTAATTAAAAACCTCGTGAAAACAACTACTAGCGTCCTGTCACTGTCCTTCCTCCCAAACACGCATGGAGGGCTGCTCGGTGTCACTGTATCTACAGCCGGGTCGGAACCCTTCTCAACAAATGGTTCCGTCTTTGTGCGAAAACAGCCATTTAGATCCCGGATGCCGCGACTTGCTGTTTAACAAACCATTGTTCGGTTTATTTTGATTTCTAGAGACAGATCATCGTCGGTGGTCTTTGCTTTTGTGAGATATCACTCTGTGTTTTGTTCTGTCTTTTGTTTTACTGTACTTTGGGGTGAGGTGCACTTACTCTTCAGTGGCTCCTCTGCAGATTTAAGTCCAGGTTACGGTTCTAACAGAGAGGGGTAGTTCATGTCATTTTCACACTGAGCTGATCTGTTTTTTCACTGTGACAGCTTAAAATCTAATTGCCTATTTCGCCACAAAGGGTTTTTTGATATAAAATACTGATGAATGACATTTGAATGACAAAAATTTTGCAAATAAGTTGTAATTCTGTTCTAATTCTGCCACTGGGGCCAAACTTCAAAGTTACAAAGTGAAGTCTCACCTGGTGACAGGTTCAGAGATCTTTTAGTTCAAGTGTGGGTCCTCAGCTGTCCTGCAGGGGGCAGCAGCAGCTCGCAGTTTTCTGGGAAAATGAGGCCTTGAAGCTGCTTGAATTGAAGATTTTCAGCTGACTCAAATCTGAAGTGGTACCTTTCAGTCCCACAAAGTCACACAGGGATAAATTAACTGAAAACCTCAGTCCCTTCTGGCTGCTGCAGGAGAACATCCTCCAGATGGGACGAAACAAACAGAAATCTTTTCAACTGCCTGAACTCATTTGATAATAATAATGAGGTCTTAAACTTCAGCCCAGGGTGAATTCCTATCTGTCTGCACCCACTCCTGTCTTTACATTCACTTCATATGTAACTGTGACACCTCTAATATTTACTTAACAAGCTTCAGGAGGAAGGGAAGTCATGATTTACACAACACGATGAGGTTACTGTTCAGGAAAATGGGAGTCTGTTCACTTTATGTTACGAAGAGACGAGAAAGACGTTGACAGAGAATATAACAAAACATGTTCTTTTAAGAGTCCCATCCACGATGGCCTCAGTGGCAGCAGGTGTCTTCAGTCCGGCTAGCGTGACTCAGTCATTTCCAATAAAATATTCAGTGACGTTTACCCACAGCCATGTGTGCATGCATGTGTGTTGACCTGCCACTGGGCAGAAGAAGAAGAAACAAAGCGAAACGTCTTTAATGTTCAGGCCAGCAGCTGCAGAGTGTCTCCTCTGCTGTGGCCGGGCAGCTTTGGCAGAGCGAAGTGGAAAAGTGGTCGTCCTGTGACACACCACATCACCACATCACCATCTGTGGATGAAGAGCAGCTCTGCAGCGGCAGAAACCAGAGCGCTGAACAGAAGTCATTAAAAGCCCCTGTGGACTTATTCAAACATGATCAGCAACAAGAGCTGCACACATGTGCTCAGTCACGTTAGACGAGGCTACCCAAAGCCCAAAGGTGACGTTTAGAACGTCGACCAAAGACTGTAAATAACTGAGGAGGTCTGCATGGGCACACAAAATAACACGAAAGCTTCATGAAAAAATGCTTTGAAACTTTGAAGTCACTCTAAACTCTGCTTCATGATTCCTTCCAGACGGCTCATGCTGACACAGCTGCACTTCGGTCACAGATGGTTTCGAGGTCCGTTAGCTCTCCCATCAAGCCCTAAAGGTCCAGCGTGCAGGATTTAGTGACACCTGGAGTTGAGGCTGCAGAATGCAACCAACTGAACACCCCTCATCTCACCCTCCACTGAGGTGAAATAACACCTGAAAAGGTTTGATTCTGTTGCGGAGAGCCGAATGCCTCCACCTTCATGTGTTAATGTGTTTAGAGAACTGAATCTCATGCTAAGCCGCTGAACATGACTTTAAACCTGGGACACATGAACGTTCAGGTTAATTTACCAGCATTAGCATTTAGCTAACAACACTGCTGTCTCACAGCTGCTAACGCGACTCCCACGCCTGTTTATTTCCTATTCATGTTTGTGAAGTTTTCAAATTAAGAACAGGTGAGATTTCTGAAGTCTGGCTGTGCAGATGCGATAATTTCCTGTTTAAGGTGACCGGAACTAAATGAGAATTAGTGCACTGTGAAGTGTATCTCTACAGGCCTGACGGAGACGAGCACAGAGCAGCAGAAACAGTTTATCATAAACTTTATTTCAGTTAATTTCACACAATCAGACAGAAAACGATCTTCATTTGAATCAAAGATCAAATCCAACAATAAAATCTGCAGACACACAAAATACCGTCGAACTGCATCAAAGGTTTTCCAACGTTCACATCTGTCACATCAGGACACGACTGAACTCGGCCGGTTTTAACGAGGAAACGAGAAGAGTCCAACTGAAGACTCTGACACCAGTTTGACAAAAGAACGCCAACAGCGAAACGTCACGGAAACATTTCGCCGAGTGTTTCACCTCATTTTCCTGAAGTGGATCACTTTGACCCAACAGATGAATCACGCAGACATTTGTTTGGTTTTGGACCGACAGACAAAACTCAGTGACTCATTTACGCAGTCAGTCAATGAAAATATGACCGAAGGTAAAGATGAAACTCTTTTGAATTTAGTTAATGATTTTGACTAAAGTTTGACTCAGTTACTAAACTGTGCAGGAAATCATCAAATTATCAATCAGGAAGTCTTTTATTTCCATTTTGCCTCCCTGCAGGAAAACATTAACGCAGCGACAAAAGTGCAAAAGGCAACACGACACGACAGACAGAAAAGAATAAAAACAAAAGTCAGGAGCAGAATTTTCACGTGAAAAATTAAATCGTTCTTCTTCCTGAAAGGCACTGAAGGGAAGCGTGAAGCAGACTTCAGCTAACTGAGCTACGAGCTACACAGTTCAACCACTTTACATTTGGTCAAAGTTTTATATCAAAAGTCTTTGTAGAAAAGAGATCCAGTATTTCAAGAAGACAGAAAATACCTCAAAAGCAACAACCACAGGTTCATGAGTCAACAAGCTCAAAATAATGAAACTAAAAAAGTTCCTGTTTTTCTTAAATGTAAAATTTATAAATTCACTAATAAACTCCCTGATTTTGTTTGTGAACTGAGAGGACGTTTGGGCATAAAAATGTTTGGGTTAAGACTAATTTGGAATAAGAAAAATGGGGAGTGCTTTTCCAAATCTTTTACAATTACAAATAAGAACAAGTGACATTGAAGTACATTTGTGAATTCTAACAAATAAAACAACGTAGGATTAGAACAAATGAATTCTTCTCTCAGCTGTAAAGCAAACAGCTAAATTTGTTCATACAACAGACAAAATTTGACATCCAACAGAGTCACAAAAAAAATATTTTGAGGAATCAGACTTTGAATTTCAATAAATCTGGTGATTCTACCAAAGTACAGCATTTTGGATCTTAAGAGATAATATCTGCTATTATAAAAATGTCTAATTACTAAAAACACATCAGACTGAAACAAATCATGTTTGAGAGATCATCAAAAGTAAAATTTAGGATTGTGACAAATTTTGTGATTCAACAAAACCAAATGAGGAAATTTAGGGTTGCTGGAACAATCAGTAAACGTTTGTCACATGAAAAGGTTTTCGATGAAACTTTTCAATGTTTGAGTTCTTTGTTTGGAACAAATTCTCCTGAACTGTTTCAGTGTACATTTTTCACAGAGTTTAAACGGGACATTCAGCTGGACAAAGAAGTCCAAATCTGCTGTGGTCAACAGGCTGCTGAAACACGTTTCTCATCATCAGCGTCAGGAAGTTCGGTCTCATCTCGTTTATCTGCTCCACCTGCAGAGGAAACGTCCTCCTGCCGGGACGGAAACACCACCGACAACATGTCTGAACACGTTCGGCTTCTCCTCGTTTACCGCTGCTTCACGTCGCGCGTCTCAGAGAAGCTGCTCGATGTCACAGGTTAGAGGCGGCCCTGCAGACCTTTTCCTCTGACTGACACCTGACAGAACGCCTCTGAAACCTGATCCCACCACAGGACCGACAGAAGCTGTGTGTTGTTGATGAACCAAAAACAGGAATATGTGCTCTTTTCTGTTTTCTCACCCTGTTCTGGTCTGAAGTCTGTGTGAGCTCCACCGTTCATTCGTGCATCGTCCACACGTCTGAGCCCAGGTCTGAGCCCAGGTCTGAGCCCAGGTCTGAGCCCAGGTCTGAGCCCAGGTCTGAGCCCAGGTCTGACCCCAGGTCTGACCCCAGGTCTGACTCTGCGGACGATTCAGATACAGAAACCTGAGCTGCTGTGGGGCTGTAATAATAATAATTATCTAATAAATTCAATATGCTGCGAATGCAAATCAGATCAGGGATCAGTTTTCTAAAATTGGACTTTCGGCTTATTGTACCGCTCTGTTTTATGACTTTTTCATCACAATAAAATACTCTTTAGCTGTTAAAGTCCTAATTTTATGATAATTTTACAACAACTACTATTTAGAGAAAAGAATCAGTAATTTCTTGAGAATGTGATTTATGACCTAACGACTGGTGGACTTTGGTCATGTCTTCACTGCAAACCTGTTGGAATATATTACAGTTTTACAGCTTTGTGCAGATTTTCAGCTTGTTGTCAGAATTAGGAGCTTCTCCTTGTAACATCAGAAGCTTTTTCTGAACGTTTCCACGTCACTCTACAGTCTAAGACCCTGAACTTTCCTGTTTAAAATATATATATTTCTTGCTTGAGCTGGATCATCCTGACCTCCTCCTCCCTCCTGACATGTGCAGATGAAACTCTCCTTTGTACAGGAAGTGCCTTCAAGAGCATCTCAAACAGGAAGTCAGTTTACAGTGTTAAAAAATGCTGAGCCAAGTGGACAAATTCCTGTCATCAGGAAAAAGTATTAAAAAACAAAGTGACACTTGAATCATACAGTATGTGCCCGGTCATCAGTCGCTCTCAGCAGAGGACAGACGACAGAAAGGGTGGGAAGAGCCCTTTAGGAAAAGAGTGTGCAGTGCAATCGAGCACGGATCTGACTTCTGACTGCTTCAGTCAGACATCTACCACAGTCCAAAGACCTTAAATACCAGGGTGGGGGGGTCATAAACTCCGACAGAAGAAGAAGGAAGTAGAAAAAAGGGGCTTATTGCTTTGAGAAGAGAGAAAGAAGAGAAGATCAAATATGAAGATTAAGAAAAGCTTCTGACTGAATTAAGCTGGTGGAGGACGAGCGGGTGCTTGGCTCAGTGCATCCTGGGATCAGGAGGAGGAGCCATTTGATTTGACTTTAGATAAATCTAAAGAACAGAGCGGAGAGATATCACTCGCCACACGTAGACCTGATACAGTCGAGGCCAAATGCAGCAGATCTCCCAGCCTTCAGTCAGGAATCCTTTCTGAACCAACCAAGGAAAAAAGAGAACATGTCAGCATCCAGATCAGCGTTCAGGCTTTTATTCACGTTGGTTCCAACGCTGGGAACTCAGGTGGTGAGTATTTAAAGGGTCACTTCACTAACATCCAGTCAGGAAAGCTGCATGTAGCTGAAGAGCAGCGGCACCAGGAAGAGCACGCTGAAGCCCACCGTCCCATAAACGATGTAGCGGTAGGGAAGCTCCACCTCCATGTGCTGCCTGGCCTTCCTCACGTCAGCGCTCGACACTCCAAACACCCAGCACACCAGCGGGATGGTGACGGCCTTCATCAGCGCCCGAGTGGCCATCAGCACCAGCACGCCCACAGCGAGTCGCAGCATGGCGGTGCCCACCAGGCTGGCGCTGAGGGCAGGCATGGCGAAGGGAAGCTGCTCTGGCATCGGGTCGGGCATCAGACCCAGGAGGTGGTTGACGTGGGAGGCCAGGGCCACGCCGGCACTCGAGCCCAGGATCTGAGCAGTGTCACCCCGCGAGGTGCTCCAGGTGTCCAGGTTGAAGGAGAAAAGGCCCAGGCTGAGGTGCAAGGAGATGATGACGAGGGGAGCGTAGCGGCACGTCAGGTTGAAGTTGTCGATCAGGTCCAACGCCGGCAGGATGAAGAGCAGGATCAGAACGCTGTACAAAACACCAGCGATGACGTCCTGGAGGAAAAAGGAAGAGGGGAAAAGAGGGTTACTGCTTTTACCTGATGGCGCTGAAACATAGATGGGAATGTCAGGCCAAAGCAAAGAAAACATGTAACACAATGTGTTAGAAATGTGTTGACGATGTTTTGTATTTGCAAAGTTTGCTATGCTGTCAGTAGTACAACATGCTTTGTGTGTGTGTTTGTGTTAAATCTTGGCAGGAAATGAACTCCGTCCAAGCCTCAAAACAAATCATCTGAGCAGTCTGATTACGACTCCGTCTTTATCGGATAACGTTTGTTAAGAAGATATTTATTGGTGTATTTTTTGCTGATGGATAAGGAAAGTTGAGTGTTGACAGGAAACAGGAAATCAGTGAGAATCAGCGTTGAAAGTACATGTTATCACAGGTTATTGACCCGAGTGGCAAAATGACAGCCGGCTTCGGCCGCAGCGTTTACTGTATGTACAGATTTAACCTCGTGATTATTCATTACTATTCAAATTCATGATTTCCCACAAATCTAAGCGTTTTGGAAACTGGATGAAATTTGAAAAACAAAAAACCTTCTTCTGATGAGCATGTTTCACAATTTTGCCACATTTTGCAGACTAATGTGTTAAATGAGCAAACAGTTCAGTCCGGTCCGACCTGCAGCAACATTCAGCAGAAGAGCATCAGGTCCAGACCAGGGCAGTGACACAGGACAGAGACCAGATTCATTTTGACAGGCTAAACCGTGATCTTATTGAGCCTCATGAAGGACGAGCTGTAGGCTTTCATCATACGTGTGCAGGATTTCCTTTGCTTCAGTCTGACAACAGGTGAGTCAATGAGAAATCAGTGAGGCCTGCTGTAAATGTACACCAGTCTCTGTCCTGTCCCAGCAGGTTGGTCCACTTGGACAGACACCAACGTCCTGTTACAGTTTGAATGCCTATTTGGTTGCTTAAATACACACTGTGGTTGGTGTAAGTGTTGATCTCACAGTCAGTCATTAACCCACAGCCACAGAGCTTGTGTCTCATGCTGGCAAAGGACTCGTGTCCCAGCTGTCTGACTGACAACACACAGTCCACTGCAAGGACACACTTTACCGTTGGACCATTCGGACGCAGCAGTGAACAGGAAACCTCTCAGAGAGTCACTGTGATTTATCGCCTTACTGCTGCAGCCACTGCAAACTCTTATCAGGCCTCTCTCTTCATAACACACGCACACACACACACACACACACACACACACAGGGCGCTGTGAAACAGCGAGCCGCCTAATGTGAAAAAGTGACTGAGCTCTGAGGGAACAGTGAGCCACATGTTGTTTGGAAGATGCTTTTCTCTAAAGGGTCAAGTGTCAGTATGCTGAGCTACTGATAAGTCAGTATGTGAAGCCAGCATGGGCTTCATCTGGAAATCTTAATGACTGAATGGATTCTGCTATCAGCACCTACAGGTTTAAGAATGCATCTCTCTTTAACTTAAACGAAGCCTTTAACACCAAAAAGGTAGTGAAAGTTCTCAGCAAGCAGTCGGGAGAAGTTTAACACGTCAACATCAACAACAACATCATCAGTGGCAGAACAGCTTTTGTCTCTGAGCTCTTCCTGCAGAACAAAGCGAGAGGAAGTCGTTTCATCGGGCCTGATGATTTCCAGAACACATTAAATGCCTGGCAGGCCCGGCAGAGTAAACAGCTAATGGCTTAGCATGTGTTCAAGCTGCACTCCCTGAAACACAACAGTCCACACATGGCCTGGCTGTGCAGGCTTCAGTCCATCAAACCAACAGTCCAGAACCCAAAGACTCTTCAGTTACTGTCAGGAAGGACAAAGAGAAGCAGCAGGGGGGACAACGTCTGCAGGACTGAGCTGACATGTGAAGGTTTTTGTTGGTACAGACCTTAATTACATCTTCATGAGATCAAGTGTGAGGAAAAACGAAGAAGAGCAGCAGGAGTTTCTGAGTTACACAAAGATGATTTTATCCAGACTGCCTGACAGCACGGCGAGAGGTCAGTGAAGATGAGGAGGA
The DNA here is from genome assembly GCF_020382885.2 of Scatophagus argus. NCBI lineage: Eukaryota > Metazoa > Chordata > Actinopteri > Scatophagidae > Scatophagus > Scatophagus argus. The sequence goes on along the minus strand of NC_058507.1, from coordinate 1,477,497 downwards.
GGAGGAGGAGGAGGAGGAGGAAAGTGCTGAATGAGAGGAAGACAGAGAGAGGACATGAGGACTGAAACAGGAAAAAATAGTAAAAGTACTTTGTAGGAAGGAAACAGGTGGTGAAATGGTTCCTCGCTGTAAACAAACAATGCAGTCATGTGTGTTGGTGGTTGGACACACGTTACATCCTCTCCTGCTGAAAGTCCACAAAAAGATTTCTGCAGACTGAACTTTGGTCAAAGCTGCAGAGCAGACTGGCCTTTCTTCTTCCTCCCAGCTGTGCCGTTTCACTGCTGTCTGAAAGCTTGGCGCTGCGTTTGGCCCAGAGACCAATCAAGTTTCATGTTGACCAAAAAGTGACCAGCACACCAGTCCCTAACTCCACGGTCATTAGCTGGTGGCTCGGTCGCCAAAGCTTCAGAAAACGTGCACATGTAATGTCAGTCAGCAGTTAGAGGCCCAGTCTGTCCCGACGGTGGCCGACATCTCGCTTTCCAGGCTCTGGCTAACAGATTATTCAACTCCATCCTCACTACTCCGTGGATCCAACATCAAAGCTCCCGTAACTCCGCAGTTGTCAGAGAATCGCTGATATCTCTGCTCATTCTGCTATGGCTAATAAAATTTTGTCTGAACGTAGCTGATGTCTGCTGCCGTGACTGGTTAACCAAAGCCAAGTTTCATTACCATCGTGCTCCTGTGGAGATTCAGCCTCTCTGAGGACCAGCTGAAAGATCAGCCAGTGTGTCACTGCTGTTTAACTCTCATTGAATATGAGCTGAAATAATGTGTAACAGCAGCTCAATTTCTGCTTGTATCATTCAGAAAAATGGATTTTACAAATTCATTTTAAATTCTTACACTCGGAGGTTATGAAGAGATCACGCTGAAGGTGATTTGGACCCAAACAGCCTGTCAGGTTATTTAACTGCACCCTGTGGGAGCCATTTTGGGTGTGTTTTCCCATTTTTAAATTTATAGAGAAGCATTTGGAGGAGCTTGTAACAAACTGACAGGCAATATTTATTGAGATTAAGAGAATTTAAACGCTGTCTCACTGTGAAAACCATAATCACAGTAACGAAGTCGCTGTGAGGCAACACTATTACTCATTAGATGGACTGAGGTTTTCTAATGTCTCACAGCTGTGGGGTTTGGAGGCACATGAAGGCATGTCTCAAACAGTTGCTCAGATGACTCAGGCCAGCGTCCTTTAATTTACTGACAGTAAATTGCAAATCTGATTAACAGCTGAACAAATTAATCATCTCACGTTTTCTGGGTCAGGCCTTGATTATCGGAGGACAACAGGAATATTTTTTCTCCCGGAGGAGGTCACGGATGGAGCAGAGAGTTCTCCTCAGACATCCATGTGGTTCCTGAGGTGGAGGCCTGGACCGCGACACCGCCTGCAGGCACTACCTTCCAAAGTTTGTCTGGGAGGACGGCCAGCGCGCTCTAACGTCTGCTGGTCCCACGCCAACCGTCAGCCCCTCCGACAGGGCCGGGGCAGTTGCCACGGCGACAGACAGCCCAACAGCACACCATGACATCACTGAGCAGTGACTGAGGTTGCCCCAAATGAGGGTTAATGTGAACGACGTGTGGACAGAAGAATCCACACACACACATCTGTGGTCCCCGAATTATTTCTCAGGGCCCAAAAATAACTTCTGAGCCGAAAATAAAAAATAATCCAAGCCTTTAACTCATCAAGAGGTCTGAGCAGGATATGCATGAGGTCTGTGGAGATTAGCATTTTATTAATCCAACATTTTGATCTGATGAAAACAGAACCCAACTTTAGAGCTAAAACTCTACAACAAAAATCATTTATGTTTATTACTTACTTACTTACTCGTCCAGTCAATTTGGATTTTTTCAGCTGATATCCGACTCCTGCCGCTTTAAAAAGAAGTTCATATGCTGCAGTTTAAGCACACATGAGGGGAGGGAAGGCTAAGACGCACATTATCTGAATCTTTCTCTATCCAGATGCAGCAGTTTGACATCAGGATGGCGACAACAACATGCCGGACGTCTTCCTCTTCCTCGTGGGATGAGATTGTTTTGCACAACCAAACACGCAGAGGCCATAAAGGACTGCTGTGTTGTCAATATTCTGAAAACAAATACGACTTGCGAAAGAAATATGATGCTATAACAAACTTCAGTTATTTATTTTGATATGATTATGTTAAGTCAGTAAAATTTTCTTTATGCTTATTTATCATTTTTGACAAATCTCTAAACTAAACAAAAAGGACTTCAAAACTAAAAGACTACTGCACTTCACAAAGAGACACAGGTCTCACTAAGGGCTTTTTATTATCCACTGGATGTTCATTACCCAGACTCACTGTAACGCTGCAGGGCAGCAGGGAAACACACCCACCAGGTGCTGTTCGATTGTGTTTTCATGACTGTACCTGTACTGTGCAGCAGCCATCTCATCTCACTCAAACCCTGCTGTCGGCAAAACAGTCTGCTGACGTGAGAGCAGCAGATAAAAGCTGCAGGAGCAGGTTTTTGCAGGCACGAATATGCCCGAGTAGCTCTATGGTAAGAAGTGTGAGATGTTGCTGCTGACTGTGTTAACCACCGTGAGACAGACGAAGGCCTCGTCATGTGGAAGACGTGATGCATATTCCAGATCAGGAACACAGGAAGAAGATACGGTTTCCTTCATCACCTTTGACAGGACGTTGTGATCATTTCAGCATGAAGGAACTTTAACATGTCCTCAGTAAACATGCATTCAGAGCGATAAAAATGAAATTATTATTATTATGATGTGATTTCAGGGAGCATCCAAGATCATCATGTCAGCCGCCTTCCTCCCTGCTGGGTGTACACCAGCAGCCTGACGGATGTTAGTAAACTCGGATTGTTTTCTCCACATTTCTGCAGCAGGAAAACCATTGTGTGGAGGCTTAAGTTAAGACTCCACCTTCTGCTTTCAGGCTTCCTGTTTCACACCCTGCCTGCTAATCGCACCACACACACAACACCACAAGGACTTTTCAGAGTCCAAGTCCAACCAAACATGCTTCTGTGTGTGATTACTTGGCCTGGACGTTCGAGCAGATCACACTGCTCGGCGTTCGTCTGCTGCAGAGGAAGTGTTTCTCTGAGCTCACCTCAAAGCTTCTGGGAGATTCTGAACACGAATGAAACAGCAAATGACCACCTGCTGTGCAAAGACAGAGTGGAGTTAAGGTGACCGGAGACGACCTCCGTGTTCACTCATATGTCACAGACATCAAGCCTTATTGTTCTCTTCAGATTATTGTTCACAACAGCTGACACATGAACGTGAACCACAGATCCATTTACCAGCTGTTTTGGAGCTTTTAGCTGCTGTCTTCAGCAGCTGATGGAGCTCAGTTGTTGACTGTGAGATGTTAAACATTCACATTATGTGCAGTGACTGTGAGTGCAAAGTCACTATCAGCCTGACCTCTGAACGACTGACCCACCGTCAGTTCACTGAGCTCACAGAGTGATGAAGCTGGAGGAGGACACGAGCAGGCAGAGCCGTGCTGATCAGATAATCAATCGACCTCGACCGATCGCCCGCTGATGACACAGAGCAGCTGTAGGACGCCACACAGGAACACACACTCAGCTTCTCTGACCTGCGACTCTTTCCTGTCACACTGTGTGGCATGTTTTCAAATTACCGTGACAGAATTATGTGTTAGTTTGACAGCTGCAGTCTGACGCCACAGAAATCAAACAGCTGCACTCCTGTTATTACTGTCAGCCTTTCCAAACCATTTCTGTGCCACAGTCAGAAAGTCTCCAGGAAAATGACCAAATCCCTTCTCTGCACATTCACAGTTTTTGACTTGTGTTGTTAATATGTGTGGTTGCTGTGTGTGAATTCTGGAGCCGAGGTGACTGCTGGTCAGATACTGTTTCCCACATGTCAGCTATCGTGTCCAAACGGACGCCGACGCCAAACTGGCACTGCAAGTGGCGAGGCTGGCACCATCTGCATGCATGCGTGTGTGTGTGTGTGTGTGCGCGCGCGTGTGTGGACTCACCAGGACCGAGTGCATCCCCATGTAGATTCGGCTGAAGCAGACCAGCAGACACCAGCAGAGGGCCAGGCTGAATCCCAGTGAGAAGGGATACTGTGGAGGTGAAGGGACACACAGCTGAGATGTGCACGCTTAAAACTTGTTTAAACACGTAAGATTTAAACTCTGAATCACTGATGGATTCTTCCTCACAGAGGAAGGACATAACAGTGCTGTCTGAACTCTTCTAACTTCTACCAAAACAAATCACAACGACGTGAACGAGGCAAATAAATTAACATAACTGAATAAAAACTTGTGACTAACTTGTGACTTTTTTACTTGATAACAACAACGCATGGATGAAACAATGCAGGTTTCCAACTTTTATGAAGCTGGAAATTCATTTAAGACACCTGAATACACTGAAAACAAAGCAAAATAATTTGAAACATTTTAAAGCTGCACTCATTTCGACCGTTTAGCACATCCCATGCTGCACTTTGCCTGTGATCCCTGTTACGCTGCGCTTCATATTTTGCAATACATAACTTGAGTAGATAATGAGTCTCTGCATCAAAGTGCAGATATCAGAGCCCTTCATGATTATTGTTCTGACCTGGTAATAAAAGTGTGTGAGCCGCAGCTGGCGTTCAGCTACAGAGGATACGATTATCTGCTGGTGCGGCTGGACTCAAAGGCCCTCATAAATATTTCAGCAGTTCTGCTGTTTCCTTATCAGATGCACTCGTTGTGTAGCAGCGATGAGGGAGGGAAAGAAACACTGGCTTCACGCTGCAGCTCAAAGTGTCCAAAGTCAGATTCTCTTTTGCCTCATGTGACTCAGATCATTTGTCTCCTAACAGCACAAACTGCATGACTACACAAGCTAAAATCTGATCCTGAGTGGGTTTCCTTCTCTTTCCGCTCATCCTGCTGTCGTCACCGACACACGTAAAGATGGCCGACACGTCTCCACTTCCTCCCACTACACAAAAGCGGAGCTAAAGCATCCCAGATACGAGCACCGCCATCTTGTTCTGGTGAACAACATTAACATTTTCTCCATCCAGCAGCAGTGAGTGAAGGCCTTCTGTACCACTGAGGTGTGTAGGACACACAGGTCTAACAACATGTCTCACTCTAAAGCTCTCCGTTTGCCCTTCATGAAGTGTGTCAGTCTGCCAGGTGAACTTCCACATGATACCTCCTGTGCTGACATGTTGCATGGACAGAGAGCTGTTCTGTGCTCAGTGCTGAACTCCAGCCTCTTTGTATTTTACTGCACAAACGTATTTTTGTCACACAGAGATCAGCTTTGTTCTGAACAATGGCTGCTTATCTGCCAAAGTAGCTGTTGGTGAAGTGGACAAACTAAGCACGGCTGAATCTGACCCGCAATTATCCAAAGGCATGTGCTGATTTCACAGCTTGACCTTAATGGAAAAGTAAATAATAACAGTAAATGTAATGCATTAGCGGTTAACTGATTAGTTATTTATGTGTGGTTTCTCCCTTTTATGGCCAAACTCAAACAAATCTGACTGTGTTAACTGGATATATTTCATCTTGATCAATCAAAATTGCATCCTGGCAGACAACAGATATACAGCGTTGTAAAAAGAATCAATATAACACCATTTTGTGATCCAAATGGCAATTTAGACCCCAACTAACTCACTGACTAACTACTGACAAAGCAACAAAGACAGAAGATCGAACATTTAGTGCCACCATGAGGTTTACATTTGAGGTTACGACTGAAATGTCTCCATGACGTTTGGCACACATTAAACTCACGTTCCTACGACCAAATACCTACAGAACTGGTGACGTTCCCATCAGGCTCAGCTGCATGTTAACGCTGTCACTGAGAACACGTTCGCACGTTCGAACATGTTGAGCGTCTTTTACTGAAGGACAAAACACAACAGTATGTGGCTGTCTGATTCCAGCAGACACGGCGGACAGACAGCCCCCGTGAGGACGTCCCACAGGTGTTCCCCTTCACCAGGCTGCACTTTCAAGTGTCTATTACAGACTGAGAAGTCTTCAAAAATGGGGTCAGCTCAGAGGGAGGGTTTTGGTTGAGCAACAGGCGCCTTTAAGTGCGCGGATTAGCTGTGAAGCCGGATGAGACGCCGCCAGACACCATCACGCTCGCACCAACGCTTGTTTGGGGAAAACCCAGCATCAAGTCTGAAGGGAGAGAAGGGAGGGCGAGACAGAGGAAACCGTCTGTGGAGATGTTGTCCAAACAGTGTCCTCTGTCCATGTGCAAACAGAGTGCGGTCACTGGGTCCCACGGCCATGTTTGCCTGCTCGCTCTGGCCCTGTGCCTGAGGCCACGGCGGTGCTGCAGCAGTCGCCTCTCTCACAGTTTTATGGACACGGTGGTTGCTTTGTGTGGCCGGTGGTTCTCTGCACACTACTTATTGAGTGTCAGCCTCAGCGTCGGCTTCGCTCTCTGCTCCCCCACGTGACGTATACTGTACAAATACACAGTCCACACACATACGGCCAAAGCACACGGCTCTCAGGGTGTGCTGTGTTTGACTTTCAACACTACATACATGGAAAAAAGTCAGGTCTGTGGGAAAGGATGTCAATATCCTCTCTTTGAAAGTTAATTTGTATTTAATTTGTTAACATTTTCACCTTTAAATGTCAACATGAGAACAATGTTTTACTTCACACTCACTCACACGACGACACAATAAGACAGCAAACTAAACCTACAGAAATCCACAGAGTGTTACTGAACGCAGTATGTGGACAGTCAGCCATGCTGCATTCAACTTGTTCATGGATATCAAAGTAACACCATGTAACAAGTACTGCAATTCAGACTGCAGAGGTACAGCTGCTGGATAAATGTGGTGGAGTAAAAGGTACAATAGCACACTGTGTAGTGTAGTCATAGAAGTGTGTGAATGCATCCATCTCTGCCAAAACAAAAAATGTGCAGAAGTAAACATCTCAGCAGTTCACAAGTTTCTATCATTAACCGAGTGGTGCAAGCGTCAAATCCCATCTCCATGTCCCACTTTTGAATGCAACAGCAGATATTTGATCTGCATCTGCAGTGCGAATGACAACACAATCTAAAACTCAGGGCTGGAGTTGCTACACAGTTGAAATCATTTGTGCTCACAGGAAGAGCTGCACTGTTCCCACCCAATGGTCTCGCTCATGGGAGGAAGTCTCACACAAAGCCTGTTTACCATAATGCTTTCTGTTCTGCCTCTGCCGGCCGTAATGAGAATTTACATCTCACAATCTGATAAAATCGAGGTCTGGTTTTTCAATCGAGCAACGCCTTCCACTCTTGGATCTCCTGTACATCTTTTCTCCTCTCATCCCTCCTCCAGCCCTCTTTGCCTTTAGTCTATTTCCTTCTCTTTTATCGTTCCTCCTCCTCACTACTTTTTGGCATTAATCCCCTCTTCTCTCCTCTGTGCTTTCTTCATCTCTTGCCCTCGAGTCTCATCTTGTCTAATCTCCTCTCATCTCCGATCCAGTCTAATCTTTTCTCTACTGCCTCCCACTCTTTTGCCTTCTCCCTCCTTCTTTCCTCTCCTCGCGCTGCTCTTTCCTGCCGTGTGCCTCGTCTCCTCCATGATTTCACTCTCAGCAGAGTCAGACATCTGGCTCTAGTTACTGTCTGAGCTGGAGGAGGGCAGCGGTGGGATGGGAGGAGGACCGTCTGACTGTGGCCCATCCAAATGCAAACATCCCAGCTTTGCCCTGACAAGTCGTCTGAGGTCGCAGTTCAGCAGGGATCTTCTTCCCTGCCGCAGATACGGCAATCGGCAGGAAACGTGAAGGACAAACCCCGCAGTCAAGGCTCTGACATCCTCCTCTGGTCAGAAAATATACACTAAAGTCAATGAGATCAGGTAGTACTTATGCTTCCATGGGCCTCCAGTACAGGAGGTAGAGAGAGAGAGAAGAGAGAGCTACAGGCACTAAATCAGTCTTATCTCAGAGTCCTGCACTCGAAGGTCAGGGGGTCGACTCTCTTATCTCTCGCTCTGGCAGACAGACGGGGAGGCAAAGAGTCGTAAATCAGTCCCACCTCCGCTCTCGCCTGCTGTGATGTGAGCACAATACAGGAATCCCACATGTTTCTCTTCTCAAAACCCACCCACAAAGTAAAGACTGCTGAAAGGGGATGGCAACAAACCACAACAACCAGCACGTTTGCATTTTTTTTCTTTTTCCCAGGAGGCACAGCTCGTTTTGTTTGACACTAAATGAGTGAATCAACGCTGTGAAAATTCAACAAGCAGTACGAGTGCTGCATTAACACTTATTTTCATAATCAGTTCATCTGCTGATTATTTCCACGATAAACCGATTAATGATTTCATCCATCTAGAATGTCAAAAAATGTGAAAAAGGCTAACTGCAGTTCCCCAGAGGAAGTACAGGGGCCAGTAACTCATTTTCTAAGATAAACTGATTATTTATTGCTACATTTTTGTTGTACGTGATCCCACGGAGGAGGGCTGAATGAACTTTTCTTGTTTCTCAGCTCTGTGAGACCCACACAGACTTCCTGCTGTTTGATGGTCACGTTCCCCACTGTGCAGATCCACAATAAGATGGTGCAAGAGGACAACAGAGACTTTGTTGGCTTTTACAGACTGGACGCAATGAGGTGTTGTTTCTCCTGAGAGAACAGGAGGAGAAGAAAAGAACAACAACAGAGAACGGCTTTAATGCTGCAGCCATGTTATTCCAGTGATTTGGGACATTTCAGACTTTCGTAACGCTGGAAAACAGGAGGCAGAACACAGGCTGACGTCAAGAGACGCCCAGTGGGTGTCAAAGTTGAGGAGGTGGCGAAAGTTAGTTTGAATTTGTAGCCACGTGATAGCACACTAACCATTACTGCCCGAGGTGTTAACGGGCCAGCTTACTCCATGTCACCATGTGAACATCCATCAGGTGTGGGCATGTTAACAAGCACGTTAGCATCTAGCTCGAAGTACAGCCGAGTCAACGCACAAGTGAGCCTCATAAAATATTTTATTATTATTGTCAGTCATTATCTTGTTCCAACACGAGCCTCGCTGGCCTGCCTGTGTTGCTGTACAGACTTACAGAGCAGAGCAGAGGACAGACATGAAGGGAGGGTGGAATCAGCTGTGCAACAAAAGCTTCCCAACAACAAATCATTATGAGCATAATTCATCTAAAACCAAAGACAGACAGACAGACAGACAGACAGGCGCTGACTCCTCTTAACCCTCGTGACATAAATGATTAGAAGAACTGCTGCTGAATCATCTGTTGATCAGACAGACAGGCAGACCACCTGCCCAAACTCACTTCTGTAGGTCTGCTGTACATCAGGACTGCAGATCATCATGTGGGTCGAGCCTAATTCTTAGGGATGAAACTACTGACAGAGTAGTTTTAAAAGGCAACTACTCAACTCAGATATGAATGGAGAAGATCAAAATAAAGGAATGAATTGACCAGGTGTCTAAATGACCCCTAAATGAGGTCCAGATTGTTTCGGTTAAAAGGGTCAGCAGTTCGCGGGGCTCTCAGGGATGCACTTGGTCATATGTGTGGAAGTGCTGTGAAATGCTGTGAAACCGTCACATGAGGGACTTTGTCAGCTACCGTCTTTGAAATCAGGAAGAAGCAACTCGTGCCAACTTCCCCTCCTCTCCTCCCGCCACACTTCAGATTTAAGACGACTGTTAACACCGACAGCATGTAAGGCGGCTTTACTGTACCTCCCAGCGGCCGTAGGTCATGAAGAACAGGGAGAAGGGGATGGCCGTGCCCGACATGGCGTGTGTGGACGGCATGCTGTACTCCGAGTTGTAAAGCATCTCCACTTTGACCACAGGCGGCGAAGCGGGCCGAGACCAGCCGATCACATCCTTAGTGCACTGACCCAGGTACATGACCCAGACCCACACCATGATCAGCCTCCTGCTCACGAAGGCGTCCACGTTCCACATGAGGAAGGGGAAGAAGGTGATGTAGAAGAGCTCGTTGCCCAGCTCGGTTCCGAACGTGAACAGGTAGTACAGGAACCGGTTGTCGATCATGAACTCCTGCCCGGCATCGCCCGTGAGAGAGTTTTTGCGAAGGGGTTTCAGAGTGCTGCTCCCCGGAGGACATGGGGCTTCACGGCCCTTCCCAGTTTCCTTCTCCTCTTCTCTGGTCGCCCCTTGGCCGCTGTGACCGCCCCGAGCTGCGGCGGTGGTCCCGGCGAGGCTGTGGCCGTTACTCCCCCCACCAACCGTTTCTCCGCCGGCGGTCGCCGCGGACACCGCTGCCCCGTTCTGAGAAGAATTTTCACTTTCCTCTCCGTTGTTTTTCACATCGTTAGAGCCGACAAACCTCTTCCGAACGCCCGCTGTTGTCGTTTGTACTTTGTCGCCCTCCCCGGCTCCAATAACGGCCATGATTTCACTCTCATTTTCCGCGGTGAGGTGATGGTGGCAAGCCCCGTTGTTGTGCGGGTGAGCCCGGTCCGCTTCCTTGCTGGTACTGGCGGTACTACCGGCAGAGACGGTTCTCGAAAACGTCCCGCGTACCCCGCAAATGTGCTGAAAGCGGGCGACAAGGTGGGGGTCTTGCGAATAGTGGAACAGCTCTAAAAGCCGACTTCTTTTCTCCATGTTTAGTCCGGGTTGCTGAAAGGAGAAGCTCGGACTCCGCTACTTTCCCCAGGCAGCGGACGGTGTACGCTAGCTGTCCGGCTAACGTTAGCTAGCTGACCCGTACATCATGTCAGAGCGCTGCACAGAAGTGAACCCCGAACCGTTTAAAAGCTGAGGCAAGTTGTGTCGGCGGCCAGTATTGTCCAAAAAACGACGAAATGATGCAAAACAATAACGGATAACCCGAACGGATCGGGTCTTGTTCGAGTCCAGATGTGTTCAGCGTACCGCTACCCAGTATCCTGCAACTGACAGCTCTATGGAGAACAGTCCGGGGAGCGAGTCCGGGGAGCGCGCCTTTCCTGCTGCCTTCCAGTGCTGTCGGAAATTTTGCAGCTAGTCGTAAAACTCAGACTCTGAACGCCAAGCTTGAGTTTTGGGGTTTTTTGTTTGTTTGTTTGTGTTCTCGAGAATCTCGAGGTTTTTATTTTGTTTAACAGCAAATCAACCCGCTTGATCCATTATTTCTAAAAAGTCTGGAACAATTCTTGACTTAATTAGGAAATATGTGAATATGTGAGAAAACCCAAGATCCAAGTTTTTATACCACTGCTGAACACTTTTTGATCCTTTGTAGCGTGGACAGACATAGGAAGGTTCAATGCCGAGGCCAAACCAAAATCTGAAACTGATCTGGCAACTTTTTTTGAAACACATTTATTATCATAGCTACATGCAATTTATAGGCTTTGTTTAAATACTACCGAAACGTATACGAAAAGTTTAATATTGAATATATTAATGTTGTTGAAAATCTCTTACGTTGAAGAGTGGAGAACATTCTGTCACCAAATGCCATTTTTATGCTGTCCTTACAATGTATGGTTTTTGGATCTGGATACTTAACTAAGGACATTTCGTACTTGAGTTTGGTAGAAGCACATGAAGGCAACAGTAGTTCCGCGCCCGCACAGTAGACGTGCTTGACGTCATGACGCAACGTGCCCGCGCTCAGCCTGCAACCTATGATTTGGTGGCGCGATTTAAGTCTTTCAAATGAACCTAAGACACAAAAAACATAACTGGAGTTTAAATATATCTATTAATACTACCACTACTGCATGTTTGGCTTCACAAAAATACATCAAAACCCTTACAAACATTGTCACCTTACATACTTTATTTGATAATCAGTCACCTGAAAAAAAAAAGTTTAACGGACCTTTTTCAAAATAGTTTATCTTAAATATGGAATACTGAAAATTTTCATCAAAATATAAATTTTTGCTTTAAAATATCAAACTTTCTTGTATGTTTTTGTTGTTTCATTGCAGTGATTGTTATCAAGATGCAAATTTTCAAAACCCAGTGAAACTCCTGGACAGAGACCAAACACTGAAAACACAGAAAGAGACACTGGAAAAGGATGAATCATTAGTTCCTGTGGTCGTACAGCAGATTAATCAGATTTAAATCTATCTAAATATTAAAATGTCTTCTGATAATTTAGCAAAACTCAACTCTGCAGCTGCTGTCAAAACCAGGAGTGTCATGAGTGACAGCAAGAAAATATAGAATATAATATCGATTTACAGACATTCTGCTCTCTGAAATCCAGCTTTGAAGCACCAGAAGGCTGAGAATCATTTGCAAGCAAATCACTTGGTAGCAGATAAAAAAATCGGATTTCTTAGAGCCGAAGAGAATTAGAGGATACACAAGTTACCTTTTTTAAAACCACAAAAAGGCAAATCATGACTTCATTCACCATAGCTGTAAAGGGAAAACAGCAAAGAAAGATTATCTCCTTTTTGGTAAAACTTTACTTGAATGCCCACTATCTAATACAAGTAGCATAAACATTTAATATATTTAACACATTATAATGTATTTGTACACAGATGTAAAGACATTTTAAGTGTTTATAAATGCAGAGTATCTGTCAGCAATTCTTACCTCCCCTTTACCTATAAGTATTTATGCTGTTATATTTGTAGTTTTCTAAGTTGACAAATACATGAATAAACACTTTTATCTGCATACAACTTCATTATGGTGTGTTCCAAACCATTTGCTTACATATGCTGAACAGTTACCATCCTTTTTAATCATTCACTTGCATTGAGAGATTTGAGCACAAGTGCAGAGAAAAAGGTCTGCAGATTGAATTCTTTCACCAGCAGAGGGCAGCAAAGTGATACGAAACGAAAACGAGTGACAGCATATTGAATGAACACGGGACATTAAATACAGAGAGGGGAACAGTCTTCCCACAGGCAGTGATGGCGGGGCAGTTCACACAGTCTGGGGAATATTACACCGAATATTTTATTAATCACACAGCGGCATGAAAAGATAACAGAAGCAATATCAGCGCATATTCTCCACGCAAGCCAAGGTGCATCAAAAGTCGCCCGCGGTCTGTAAATCCCTGAATATGCTCACGGTTCACATGAGCAACAGTGACAATAAAAAATAAATGACACAACACTTACAGCAAACAATTCGTGCCTGCTTCAGGTCTCTCACATTGTGGGAAATGGCAGTGACGCTGCAACAGTTTTGACATCATCATCAGAGACCCTCTTGATCCTGAGGCAGAAAAAGAATCAGGGTTTCTCAGTGTCTCAAATCCACCGCTGCCTCTTAGAAAGGTGACGAGAGGACGTGACATCCTGGCAACGAGTCAAACGGACCCTACGACACAAGTCCCTCTGGTGGAAACCTCAGGGAAACCGCGGCAGCTTTCCTCTCAGGGAGGTCGACATTGCATTTCCCAGCTTATAAAAGAGGCGTAAAAGTGACGTCTGGACAGTCAGCTGTTGTCGTCCAGGTTGTACAGAAGTACCTGATGATTGGGGGCCAGGCCCGGGCAGGTACCCAGGCTGCACAGGCATTCAGCTGATGGGTAACAGGGCACCAGCCGGTAATGCTGCAGCTCCTCCAGGCCAAACGCTGGAGAGCAGCAGTCCATCACCAGCACCTTCACCCTCGTCCTGTCCGGGTACAACAGCCTCCGCTGCTCCCTCTCTCCAATAACCTCCTTCTCCTCCTCTTCCTCTTCTTCTACTTCATCTTCTTCTTCCTCCTCCTCTTCGGCCTCCAGCTCCTCCTCCTCATGGTGGATCTTCCTCAGCAGGTTGTTGATGAGGACGGAGCGCCTCAGATAGGCCTCAGGGTCCTCCAGGAACCTCAGCTTCTCCAGGGACAGCTTCAGGATGCAGCTCCGGTCCTCCTGCAGTATCAGGTGCTGCACACGACAAGCACAAAGGCAGAGGTTTGACATGCATTTCAGTTTTTACTTGACACTTTAAATCTAAACAGTTTAGCAGAAGGATATCAGAGGAATAAGCTTTGATTTTCCGCTGGTAAAACCAGGTAAAAGTCTCAAACATTTGTGTAATTCATATTCTAGTGAATACATCAGTAATCAGAAAACACAGACATAACAATGTACCACAACATCGCTTCTCTGTTGTTACTGAATCCTGAGTCAGATGTTTTAGAACGTGTTAGGACTTAAATGAAGTATCCCTCATTGGGAAACAACTCAAAGGTGTGACAGAACAAGTCAGTAGCTAATCTTGCTTGCCTCACTCTGCTGTTTATCAGCTTCAGTAAGTTAACTAACTGTTAACCAACAGAGTTAGTTGATCCAGTGAGCTGCTGCCCTCAGCGTGCTAGTTATCAGTGTGGATGAATGAATAGTCAGCTTGTGATTTCCCACTGCTGGCCATTCAGTTACCAGCACCGGTTTATCATTTTCCAGATCCAGTGGCTGACTTTGGCAGGAATTTGACTTCCTCTCACCTCTCAGTAGCCATATTTTTTGTCCTTTTAACTCTGCCAAAGATGTCAGCTTGGTAACTAATTAAGCATATCTGTTTTGCAACCACTGATTCTCATCTGGACTGACATCTGTGATCTGGATTTAAATTTGAGAGAATTTTTACAAACACAGAGGTGTCATCTGCGTAGAGGCAGAGAAAGAGCAAAATATTAGCTATGACCCCTGTGGGCCACATTCAAAGAGCGAAACAAATGTCCAGTTGAATTTTCTTTGTATCTTTGTATGGTGAAGAAAATGTGGAAGACAAGAGGAAAAAGAACAATTTAATACTTTTTGAAAATATCCATGTAGGCCTCCACGTAGATCCTCTTCCTCCGCATATTTCCTCTTGAAGTAAGCAACTTTCGACGTTGTTGAATGGTTTGGTCTCTCTCACAGGGAAGGGGCTGCTGGAGACAACAGAACCGAGATCAGACCACAGTGTGTGTGTTTGAAGTGAGAGCCTTGAACCTACGCCCTTGTTATGAGCTGCCTCTCAGGTCGTGACTCAGCAGAAGACCCTTCCAAAGCAAATCGTAGGACATCCTGATGCTCATATTCCTGGACTGAGCTGCTGGTTGACAGTAATTTCCATACAAAAAATGTCACCCTTTCTTTGTTATAATTATGCCTTATAATTACAGTGAAACAAAAGATAATTCTTGACCTTTGAAAGAGTAATTTGACCCCAGATCCTAAATCAAGGTCGACCTCTTGGCTTTTTTTTTTTTTTTTTTTTTTTGAAGCTTTCAGTCGTGTCTCTTCAGCTGAGTACATTGACCCCAAGTTCAGACTGAAACAGCATTTTCACAATTTGACACAAAAATCTGCAGCGAGACCAGATTAATAAAGCTTTTCAGGGTTAAAGCTTCTGTAATCCATATTATTTCTCGCCATAATGAACCCGTTTACAGCCTGCTGGAGGGAGTGGAGCAGTTAGCAGCTAACGAGGTAGAGACAAAACCAGACCTGAAGTGTTTGCAGGTGGAGGTTAATGTGCTCTGTGTCTGCTGTAAATAAGCCTGTTTATTGACATGCTTGCTATCTTAACTTTGAGGTGATGTCACCGTTGTTGTTGTTGTTGTGATAAAAGCTTGTTGCACTTCCCCTGAATGGTGGGTAAAATTAGTTAATACTGGCTTAAAGTTACGTGTCCTCACATCAGCTCAGACCCCCACACTCCCACCACCAGTTTCCAACACATCCTCCAAACTGAGCTGCAGCTGGATCATCACATGACCTGTGGAGACGCTGCGAGTGAGCGCAAAGGAGGGAACAGACAGCAGCTCTGACCTGCGGCTGATGCTCCACAGTCGGCGCTCAGCTCTCTAACCAGAGTTCGAATCAGCGTGTCTGAGCCGATGTGAACCTCCGCATCGCCCGCAGGCTCCTGCAGGGAAAACACAACAGGAGGAGGAGGAGGAGGAGGAGGAGGAGGAGGAGGAGGGAGAGACAGGACCAAAACATGTGAGCATGAACAGAGAAACGACACACCGCTGGATGTGACTGTGATCCACCAGAGCTGCCAACCTCCGATTTGGTGTCTGAACTCGATCTTCCTCCAGACACGGCTGTGAAGCTGGATTTGGTTTCCATATCTGACACTTAACTTTTGTGTCTGGACAAGGAAAACAAAACAAAACAAAAAACTGGCCTGACAAAAACGCGACAGCAGCTCACACACCAATAAATCATCAGGAAAACAAATGAAAAAGTTCTTAGGAAAGGAAAAATAAAAATATTAAGAATAAAAATAAAGATAAAAAATAGTTACAAATCAAAATAAAACGACAACATCCATGAGAGAACAAAAACAAAAAATAGAAAAAATAGCTCTTATTTTATTTTGTGATGAACAATACAAGTTTATTACATCTGAAATTTTATTTCATATGTTTCCACATTAAAATCACCCAGAAACAACTGCTGCATAACATCCTGAACTGGCCCTTTAATGTCGTTGCGTTAATGCACAAAAAGCTCATTTAAATTCAAGAAGGAGCGAGAGGAGGACAGAGGCCGTGTGTGTGTGTGTGTGTGTGTGTGTTCACATTCCACGCATCAGTCATAAACACGGAGTGAAAGCTTTATCGTTGCAAAACATTCACGGCGGCTCCCCTCAAGCTGCTGCAGTGACTCACAGTTTTTAACATCCAACTGCTGCCTGAATATTTCATCTGTGGGAGAATGATGCACGATGATGGAGAGAGAGGCTGCGTGGGAGGTGTGTGTGTGTGTGTGTGTGTGTGTGTGTGTGGATGCAACACTATATGTTTTCTTTTGCAGCAGATATCAAGTGTGTGTGTGAGTGTACACAAAAGGTCATGATTGCCTTAAAACCGCCGTTAACGTAATGAAGGCTGGAGAAAAACGTGAATGGATGAAGAGACTTTAAGAGCAAAGCTCAGATCAGAACGCGGGCTCGTCTGGTGTTCATAAGTGTTCATAAACACTTATGGACACTTATGAACACAAATTAGAACATGAAGCTTGGAGCAGTGAGATTTCCACTGGGCTGCTGACACGTTTAAATGTTTTCTGAAAAATCTTTTTTATGGAGAGTTAAAGATCTGTGTTTTGTTTTTGTTTTTGTTCGTTTGCTGTTTATTGTACTTCCTTTCATTCCCCTTTGCACTGCACGTGCTTTATCCTTGTTAGTGTTGTTTGAATACCTACGCCTCAGTGTTTGACAGGTGAAGCCCACTTTGGAGTTTTAAATGCAAAGCCACCAGCAGCAAATCGTGACGTGAATGTCTTACCTTCGAATAGTCGAGTCCAGCTGCGGCTCAGTAAATCCCGCGTGAAGCTTCTGTCCGCTCCGTGGCGCGACATCGACCGTCCTCACACCGACTCAGCGACGCTTCTGCTCGGCGTGTAGCGGGATCCTCCTGCGGGGTGAGACGCTCGCTGCTCTCCAGCCTGCTGAAATAATCCGCTCACAGCAACAAGACGCGGCGCACTCCGATCGCTCTGCGCCCTCATTGGTCCTCGCGGAGGCTGATGTTTCGCGTTGCTAGGAGACTGAGTGAGTACGGTGATGACGCTCCAGCATCAGTTCCCATCTTCTCCCTTTTCACCAGCGCAGCGCCAGACTGAAGCAACTTTTCTGCCCCCAAAAGTACAAAACGATGTTTGGTTTATTTATTTATTTTTATTTTCTACTTACATGACGTCTTCAGCGGTCGTTTCTGTACACAGAAATACAACCAAATACCAGAACTGCAGTTTTTCCATCCAAGCTATGACAAATAAAATTAAGATTTCTTGTGATTCTGAGAGGGGGAAGTTTGAGATTCACTGATCCAATCTGGTTGCTCATGTAGATTCACTTCGTGTTAGTAAAAAACAACAAAAAAAGTAAAAACTTCAGACGTATTTTGGAAATGAGCTCCACACTTTAGATGAAGTAATACTAACTAGCAGCCATAGATAGATAGATAGATAGATATACTTTATTGATCACAGAAGATTGTTTAGCATCAGGAGGATTTGACTCCTGATGTGAAGATGACTTCCCTCCACGGCACCAGCAAACAGAAGAAGAAATATTACTGGTAATGAGGAGATCTAGAAATGAGTACACAGGAGTTCTAAAAATACTATTAAAAGTGATAAGATTACTATTTCTTGGCTAATAGCTGTTAAAATGCAAAAATAAATTCCTTCAAATGTCCCCCCCTCCCCAAAAAACCCAACACTTAAAAAACAAAAACCCATCAACATACTTTCCCTAATCTCTAATCCACTCTGTGTGTTTTCATGTGCGAAACTGGAAATCTCTACTCCCAATCGCAGAGGGATGAACTGTGTGTCGTTGTTAACGATGGCCTCATTTTCCGAATTAAGACATTTGAACAAAGCTCATGAAGGCGAGAAGGACCCAAGAAAAACAGATGGCACACAGACGTTCCCACAGCAGGGATCTTTTGGGTTTTATTGGCAACGACAAACTTGGTACAAAAAGTGCTTTCTGGGTGCCGCGGGGCTCAGCATGCACGGCCCAGACCACGGCTGAAGGACAACAGTCTCTACAGGCTAAAGCAGTGTCCACAGTGTCACTGTCTCAGATTGGTCTCACTGGACAACAGCTACAGGTTCCACTTCTGATGGGCTGATTTACAAAGATTTAAGGACCTGAAACCTTTTCAGGATATGGAAGCTGGATTTTGTTGTTGGGTTAGCAGTGAGAGGATTTTAGTACACTGTTTCTGATTATGGTTAAATTTCTGTTGAAAATAATCCCAGTTTGAAACAGGCTTCTAATATTTAAAGGAACCCTTTCACATTTTGCGAAATACGTATCAGTAACATGCCAAGAGTTAGCTGAGAAGATCAACACTACAGATCAAGAACCAAAGAGCAGGCTAACCTAGCTTAGCATAAACACTGGTGACAGAGATAAACAGCTAGCCTGGTTAATAAAAACACCCACCAGCTCCTCTACAGCTCACTAATTAGTATGTTATATATTATATTTGTTTAATCAAACCAAAACAGTGACATAAGGACAACAGTTCCTGGTTTTAGGAGAAGTTACATGTTGTAGCACACAAGTACTGGGAAGCTCCCAGTCTTTATGCTAAGCTAGGCTAAACACATTCAGCTCTGTACTTAAAACACAGATGCAAGACTGATATAAATATTCTTATTCTAATCATGTAAGAAAATCAGTGTATCTCCCAAAATGTCTAAGTATTCCTTTTGAGGTAATGTGTTCCCTCAAAGTAAAAGAGAAAAGGATTAAAGATTCAGAGAGCATTGCATTTATTCTGTGTGTGAATTTAGGTTTGTAGGTATGTAGGTTTCTACACCCTGTTGGCCTGGTGTGGACTCGGACTTCAGCCCTGGTCCCGGCCTTGACATCAGGAGGCCTGCCCTGTCATCACCTTCCATGCATGCAGTCCTACAGCAGCATTCACAGGGAACAACAACAAGGCTTCATGCAAATTTATCATGGTGGATATGTTTCATCTCAAAATGTTACAGGCACTTCATCAGAGTATTACAGCTGTATTACACCTGCAGCACAATCCGATTGTCTCACATCTGTAATTCAAGCTGGGATCCCAAACTGAGCATGCAGACGTGTAAATATCATAGAAATCCTGGGAAATACTTAAGAACATTAAACATTTACTATTTTAAAAAATATAGAAGAGATACTATAGATTCTGTACAACAACTCGACATGCATAAAATATATCAGTCTGTGCAGTAAATATTGTTCATGTCACTATTCATACACTCACTTATACGAAGCCTGTCGAATAGGAGTGCTGATATCAAATCTCGTGACAGGTTGACTGGTCAAATGAAAATTATATAGCAAGATGTCAAAATCAGCATTTAATCAAACTTATCAGTACTGTGATAAAACTGTGATAAAAAAACAAAAACAAATTAGCACTTTGTTATGCAACAATTTTTTATTTTTTTTAATGTTCTGTCTGGGCTAACTTGTTTTTATTATTTCACTGCACAAATAAGCTAGTAAAATTGTGTTTCATGGTGCAGTAATTTAAAAGACATACCCCATGACCCTCTCACAGCTATGATCCACAAACTCTTACATTTTTCAGCAAAACTCCTTGTTGTTTGTCGGGTTCGTTTTAAGTGAGTTTTCTGGAAGCATCAGCTAGCTAGCCAGCTAGCTGTCAAACTTAAACTACAAATATAAGAAGCTGACTGTTTGCTAAATCTTTCCCAAACAGGCAACTTTGTACCCAAAAAGTTTACACTTTGACATTATATTTCTCTCCTTTCCAAAAATAAAAATACAAGAGCCAAACTGTGAACTGCTAATGCAATATGCTAATGGCTAACTAGCTGACTGCTGTTGCCTAGTAACATTCATCAATACTTGGAGCAGCAGGCAATGGCTTAACATGACATAACTATATGAGTTTAGGCTAGCTTTTCATTTGGTTTGGGTAAGTTTACCAGGGATACGTTCATCTAGTTCAGTAGAAAATAGTCCACAAATGATTTTCTTGTTAAGCAAACCGTCTGGAAATGCAATAAAGTGTAAACCTAACTTGTCCAAGTAACTTTTACTGCAGTACTAAAGCTAACTAGCATACAATACAAGATCTCTTCTAATTCTTTCTATTTTCATGTCTTCTACCAATCAGTCAGGATGCTGACTTATTACTGAGCTAGCTTGCAGTTAGCAGAAACTATTAGCAGTTACCACTAGCATTTCAGCCAGCAATGACAGTTTGGTCCACGTGTAGCAACAGGTGTAGCAACATTAACTAAGGAGGGAGAGGTTTATGGAAGGTAGGTTTAACTCAGCGTTTCATTATTTTTTGTCTCTGAGAAATGTTGAAATATATAAATATTATATATATAACATATATATATAACAGTTAAGTAAATATCTTGTCTTGAGTTTTACAAAGCTAAATCCAGCTGCAGCACTCCCATTCTACACCCAAGCTTCATTTATACCTGAAATAGCCGCCCATTACATATCTGCAGTTTAAACACTACACACACAGCATTTACAGACTGCTTCCTGCATTTAACAGATATAGAACGAGTCCATTAAGTGTGCCTCTTAACATACCATTCATATTTGAGTTAAAGACCTTGTGTCCAGTCTTTGTTGCTGGAAGATTCCCTGAATCAATTAACGACTTAACAAATCACTGTGTTCTCACTGGAAGAAAGTGGTTCTGTGCATTCTACTCATGACAAGCACTTAAGCACTTAGCACATGTTGTTCGTCTGTGTAATCTCGTATGTCCCAACTAAGTGTAAAGTGAACCGAGGCAAACATCTGCCTCACAAAGTGACAAACACATCAGAAATGTTCACACTAATTGTGCTTCTTTATGGTTTGGAGGGTGTGTTGATGGAAGTGATGATGATGATGATGATGATGATGATGATGGGTTCGTAAGTGAAAACTGATTGTTTTAATCATGTTGTGATTCATACAAGCTTTTGGATTCATCTGCACGTGTTTTGGCAGTTGAACATTCAGGTGTCTCTACCATCTTCCTTTGTCCAGAGGACTGTTGAAAAATCCTGCCTTTTAAGGAGAGAAGATCAAAACGAAAATGTACATAAGTACAAGTCAGAAAATCTTATTGGACATTCTCTCTCTTGTGCTCCTCTGTTCTCGCCAGAGGGCTTGCCGCACTGAGTGTTTGTTCAAACACCTTAAGCAAACAGCCTGACTGTGACACTGGGGACTGCTGCTCACATCCCAACAACAGGCACTGACAGTTTCTTTCTAACATTGTCTTTCCTTAACCTTTAAATGCCTAAAGAAAGCTTAATAATATTTATTACATCCATTTTAGACCTATTAAATATGTGAAAATTTTAGGGATGTAGATAAAATGACACACAAGACATCAAGTGCAGCCAATAAAAAACATGCTTTTAGCTTTGAATATTTCACTTAGTGTCTTATCATCGAGCTTCAGAGCACAGGCATTTTTGATCGTTGCTTAAAAAGGTTTCAGCTATGAGGATTATTAAAAATACCAGCACATTTCTTTCTGGAAAAACAAGTTTCTGTCCTGACTTTTGTATTTATTTTTTCAGTGCTTTGTGCAGCAAAACCCAAATCATATTCACACCCAGTGTACTGAGGTGGAGTCTCTCAAAACATGGTGCAAAAACACGTTTTGTTGATTTTGGTGAACTGGCCCTTTAATTCACATGAAGAATTTGATCTGAGCAGTTCATTTGTCATGCCTGTTTTAATTACTGACTCTCACCTCCACATACCCGAAAAATGTTGCATTTCCGAGTCGTTCTCCTCCACTTTCTTCTGATCCCAAGTTGCATTTCAATATTTGTAAAGAGGCTTTGTTGGCACCTGCCCGAAGAAAACACTCAAAGAAACACATCTCTGCTCTGGTTGTGCGAACCCCCGAGGATTCAGAGCTACAGTATCTGTCTACACAAACAAATACACCTCCCCCTCCGGGCTGAACTGCTGCCTTATGACTCAGTGACACTCAGACTGGAAGAGGATGAGCATTAGCAGCAACATTACCGTCATCGCACTGTACGATTCCACAGCTGTAACTACCAATTACCACAAAGAGAGCGTGTGGTGACCATAAAGCACTTCCAGGGTAATTCGTTGCATGTTATTAACAGCTGCAGTGAGATATTTAAAGCCTCTTTTCAGCTCAGCGTTGATGATTGTTGAAATGAGCTTTGCCCTGTGAAGATCGAGCCGACGCCAAATAACATCATTCAGTGGTGACGAGGCGGGGGCTTGGAGGACAGTTGCTCTCATCCCAATGGGGTTAAGAGTCTCCAGCTGCTGGAGACTTCCTGCCTGTAGTAGCACGTGTCAGAGAATATGAATGAGACGCCTTCCTCCTCCACTTGAATCATCAAATAGCTTCTCATGTTTGTTTCTGAGTATTTCACGGTCACATGCTCCTTCAGTGTCACTGCTATTCCTCACGCACCTTTGGTGCTAGAAACAATTTAAAGGCTCAAAAAGTAAAATGTGGACAGAATTTGAAAGTAGTTCCAGAAATACAGTTGGCAGCATATCAGCAGAGTAACTGTGGCTCACTATAGGCATCTCTGGCTGTAGCTATACCTACAGTTAGTTCAGGTAGCTGCAGAGCTAGTGGCCCTATACATGACTGGATTGTGTCTGGACAGTGACCTCGCATTGCAGGGGAGTCACGCTGGCAAGTGGGCTCAGCAGCCTCCCAGTGAGCACAGCTGGACACCAGACTGGGACACAGCCTCCAAGACCAGTGGGGATCAGTCAGAGGACGGGGATGAAACACGGAGGTGATTTACAGCGGCTCAGACGAGGACTAAGACTCTGGGGATGTGAAGACACGGCTGACTGGAACAGGAGAGAGAGTTAGCTGGTTAGCATGCTAACCTCAGGAGGTACCTGATGTGTCTGACATAACATCAACACTGCGTCATACTCTGTTGATGTTAGTTCCTTTGTTGAATGTTTTAAACTAAAATTCTGACCATGTCTTACAAACTGCACCTTTAACGGTCGCATACATGAACGATGAGATGGTGAAGTCTGAGGGAGATGTTCATGTCGACTGACCAACTCTTACTGTTTTGATTAACGTGTGTCAGATACCAGCGTCATCATTCTCAGCTGGTTTGTTTTCAGACATAAACTGGAACAAAGACCTGAAAATCTGAGTTTGAGTTTCCGAGATGATCTGACAATAATATTTTCAGGATTAGATTTCCAGGTTATTTCATCTTTCTGCTTCCTGTTTGCATCAGTTCAGAGCCGAGCACCTTGATGTGTTTGTAGCTCCACTTATTTGCCAGCCAGTAAAAGAACAAGATTTATAAATAACACGTCACACACACACACACACACACCTCTAATTTGTGTGAACTTTCAACACAGCAGATCACTAAACTGCAGCTCCCTCGTCTCACAACAGATCTGTTTCTCTGAGTGAAGGACAAATTCTCAACTCCTCGAGGCTGACGGATGCTCTGCAAAGCTTCTTCATGAGTACAAATTTGAAACCTTTAAATTTGAAACCTTCAAATTTGTGACAAAGAAATTCTTTATCTGCCACTTGAGTCTTTTTGTCATGTAACCTTTGCTAAGGACTATCATTTATTTCCTCATTCATCTACAGAAACATTGAATTTTAAACATGAGTCAGCCTCCAAAAGCAGAATTTGTTCCTTCATGGTGACATAAACTAAGCAGCCATGTCTGACGTTAGTCCAGCCTTGGACAGGTGTGATGTCGGTGGAAAATGTACTCCTCCGCAGATCAAATACACTTTCCGACTATCACGATAGACTTTCTTTCACCTTTAAAAGAAAAAAATCCTAAATCTTGGTGGCGTTATGCCTCCAGCAGGACGTGCCAGCGGCAGACCTGCTGTCCTCGACTCTCTTTCATGTCCTGCCAGTGGAGCTGCTCCTCTTCGCCGCTGCTGTTCTGGCCCAGAGCGATCCAGCCCACCATCTCTTTGCGCTTCATGCTGCGGCGGTTGTAAATGGAGACCAGCAGCGTGACGTCCGAGAGCTGGAACAGTGCCACCTGGAAGACGAACGTCTCCTTGTAGACGGGATTGGGCTGGCCGCGACGCACCGACGTCTTACACCGAGAGATCTCCTGACCGACCGAATTCAACAGAGTCAGACGGCCGTAGGTGTCTGGACCAGAGGAGAGGGGGAGGGGTTACTGTGTGAAGCGTCTACAGCGAGCAGCTAATGTTAACATGCTGATATTCACCAAATTGCATCCTGTTCCTTTGATTGTGTACTGCAGCTGCTCCAAGTAGGTGCTGCTGCATGCAGTGTGCATACATCTGAGACAAGCTACTTCATCATAACACTGCAACTTGAACTCTGACTCTCTTGTTCATATATATGTTGTAGTCTGTAGTGCAGAATTTGCAGTTACAAGGAAAAGTATTGATTGAGAATGCAACCACTGATCTGTCAGCCTCTGGCTTGCATACTGAAAAATAGGAGCAGCTGCAGTTAGACATTCTGGTATTTTGGCATACAGAACTTGACATACCATGCACTGGGACATGCTAAATGTGTCTCTGGCATACTGAACAGTATGGCTACTGGAACCAGTGAGAGTAAATGTTCGTCATCTTACTTTGACCGATTAGCATGCTAACATATATTAGCATCTAACACAAGTTCAGTCGCCAGATTTCAGGCTATAATGTCTGTGCATGTGAGTACAGTGTGGGAATGAGGCTCACTGCACACCTGGTGGTCTGTTGATGGCCAGGTTTCTGAAGTGGCTGCCCTTGATGAGCTCCACAGACATGCGTCCTGTGGTGGCGTTGTAGGACAGCCCCACCAGCAGCTCAGGGACGCCGCCGTGGGTCAGAGACTGAGTGGACGAGGCGCTGTCGCTCTGAGACACAGCAGACAGGCTCAGCTGGGAGTCCACAGTCTGACAGAACACAGACAAACAAGCAAAGTGAACAGCAGCAGATTTCTGTGCAGATCTGTGACAGCTAACACAATCAGAACCTTCAGAATCTTTCTGACGGCAACACACTCACCTTGAGGTTACTGCGAGGCTCCAGAACCAGCGTTGTCTCCATCGTCCCTCCGTTTGGGTTGAGCCCTCCTAAACGCAGCACCTTCTCACCCATCATTCGCTCACGGGACATCCTGCCGCCGAGCGCGTACAGCCTGAACCTGACGGCCGACGAGTGCAGCTCCGACGGATCCAGGCGCGAGAAGCGGAACGTCTCGTTGAAGTGCGGCAGCGAACCCTTCTGCACCGACGTCTTTTGCCGCTGTTTCTTGGAGGGAAGCAGGACCATGTGGACCTGCCAGGAGTCCATTCCGGTGCGAGCCTTGTCAGGGATGTCCCGGGCCGCGATCACGGAGACCAGCAGCTTCTCCACATCGGGACGGTAGTCCAGACAGAGGACCAGGTCCCCACATTTAGAGATGGGAGGTCGAAGGGCGGAGCTGACAGGCTGAGACGAGACCTCGTCGTGGGGCGGCTGCTCTTGCTGAGAAGTGAGGGAGATAAACAGAAGAGCAAAAATATAACAAAAAAAGCAAAAAATAACTTTCTTCTTATGTCTGTTTTTTGGTCGCTGCTCCCACCCTAAAAATCATCCAGCACATAAAAATGGTTGCTTTTACATGTGGGTTTTTGTATTGATTAAGCAAAAAAGATATGTGATCATTACTGACCTTTGGGTGTGCTGGTTGGCATATTCTCTACTTTTAGACAGATGCTTACTCTTTCCTCCTGTTTCCTGTCTTCATGCTAAGCTAAACTAACAGTCTGCTAACTACAGCTTCTGTTTCACAGACAGATGCTTGAGTGGCATTGATCTTCTCAACTACACCTCCATGGTTACACTACCATGGTTACTGCGCAGAGCTCTGATTGGCCAGCTTGTAATTGCCGGTGAGGATTGCTGGCGGTGAAGACGACCTCAAGAAAGACTCCAGATGACGATGAATTCAAGGAGAAATCCTGAAAGGTGCTCATATATTCTACGGAAGGCTGAGCGGTTATTGTTCTGTTTTCTGACTAAAGGATTCAAACCGACGATCTCTCAGCCTGTGGCTCACTGCCGCAGCCTATTTATAACAAAACAAGTAATTGGCTGAGATATGAGCAGAAATGCAACAGAATGAGGGCAAACAGAGAATCAGTGAAACAGCTGACTCCGCTCAGCTCGTCATGGTAATCGTATCAGCTGAATGAACAGATCCACTTTCTTCTCAGAAACTGCAGAGTAACATTAACTGGAAGTACTTCAGTAAAGTAAAAGTACTTTATCACTTAACCGCTGTCAAATACAAAGACTCGCAATCACCAAATGATTCTCCGAAGCATATTTCAAACGTTTGGAAATGGAAACTGAGCAGGAATCCTGTCATAAAGGAGAAATAAACGTCCTCCTCCTCCTCTCTTTCCCCACGTTCAGTAAACACAACATCCCTCGTGTTGAGTGTTGACAGAGAGCGGCTGAGTGTCGCCGAAGACATGGCAACCGCTGAGGAGGTAAGATAACGTCAGAGCTGCTGCTGAACGTGCAGGGCATAAGGTCATCGCACGGAAACGCAGACGCTCTCCTGACAAACACACAGTGAACGCTGCAGCATCTGTCAGTGTTTATCAATCAATACACCAACCAATCCAGTAAGAGAGGCTGCAGTGACCGTTACTGCGTCAACAAGTGGGTATCTGGAATCAACTGTATAACGAACGGACAGAAATGTTAACAAAAAATAAATAGGTGAATTAATAAGTCTTTGCCGTTCTCCTTTGAGTTTTTTGTTCTGGTGCGTAACGTTCAATGTCACAAACAAATTGGAAAACAGTAAGCAGTCAACAACCACTGAATGATGTTCGGGTGCTGCTTGTGGAGATGGATGGGAACTTATTTACACGCCAAAGTCAATCTTTGACTTTGGCAACACGTATCGGAGCATCGTGCTGAAAAAATGGCACCCAAGTGTCATTTTTCCATCGCAGCCAATCAGAGCAGGAGCCCATAAATACCTGCGACTACCGCAGAGTCGGGGACGAAAACCGACTGTACCCTGTCACACTGAAGGCTACATGTTAGTGGGGTTTTTGGCCAGACTGTGGAAACTTGCAAATGCAGACGCCAGTGTTGTGATTACACCACCATACGCTTATCCTCAGGTTTTATGCCTATAGGGGTGTGTTCTTCAAACTATGGCAGTAAAATTAGGTTTCTTTCAAGAGCTTCAATCCACTGAGTCGTAACCCAAGTACTGTGATGTATATCATACACCCAGATTCTTGTGAATACACTAAGCCCTATTGGCTGCATTTATATTTAATCCTGCACATGCTCCCACACACAAATCAAGGTATGAAATGATAATAAACTTGACAAATATGCATGAATTACTGTGTCCCAACCACGAGGTATTGACTGTCCATGTTCGTTGCCGGCTTACACGGACATACTTGCAATTAAAGCAGCAGTACTCATGAACGTACTATAATAATTAGGAGCAGCAGCAGTACTGGCGTTAGCATTAGCAGCTGCAGGGCTGTTATATAACTGTATAAATAAACTGCTACAACAATCTTCCGTAGCTCCACTGATCCAAACTCATTTGTTATTTATGATTCTAGATGTCAGTATCACCCTGTGTCTCCATGAGAGTGTGTGTGCGTGTGTGTGTTTGTGTGTGTGTGTGGGAGGTGTTTACTGCACAGATTGCTCCAAATTTCAAAGTGTGATTTGGTGACTGAGAGGTTGTTAGATTCCACATTCCCACTCACAACCACACACCAGCGACACAGTACACACAGAAATACACGGCAAGGAGAAGTATGCACGTATCTGAACATAATTTGTAGAGACACACACATGCACGCACGCACACACACAGTGATTATTATTCATGAGCTTCTGTTTGTTAGCCAACGCAGCGTGGCGAGCGAAGGAAATATCAACTATTTATACAAAACCTGGAGGCCTCAGTGGGCCGTGTTTGGTTTGTTTCGTCCAAAAGGAACCTGAGAGGATAACATGGCAGAGTGATAATCCGCTCACAGCTGAACGATGATGATACCTCTGCCAAGCATGATGGGTAACAGCAGGGCTGCGGTCAGCTCACTGACCCCGTTAAGTAATCCCCCTCTTGGTGTTTTTTTCTGTGATTGTTGTGAACTGGGAAGAATGAAATGTTGTAGTTTTCGCAACATTAAGCTTAGAAGCTAACTAGTGTACTTACGGAATAAAAAGAGAAATAAAATAACAGCAAATTACTTTTTAATGACCCTAAACACCTGTTGTTTCAGTCAGTGTTCATATTAAATTGGTTACCTCTAATGACAGACTTGACAGACGCTTTTGTCCTTTTGTTTGTGTCAGCAGCAGACAGGCCATTGTTGGAAAACGCTTCTACTCTGATTTATTTAATTTAATAATTTGGAATGCATTCAGCAGTACCTCGGGACTCCAGGTGGAGGAGGCGGAGTCTGTGGGATCATTTTTGTTGAGATCCACAACCTCTGTGGCCTCGCTGCCGTCCGCGGCCGGGCGGGTCATACTAGGGGTGCGACTGCACGTGCCCCCTGCTGCCTCCAGTCCAGCAGGTGTCTCCTGAGAGAGCGTGGACTCCTTCTCGCTCTTGTCTATGGCGGCGGAAAGCGGGTCCTGGAAACTCTGCCGGCTCGGAGCCTCCATTTCTGCAAGAGGAAGGCAACACGACGTCTGAATCCCTCACTGAATCCAATAAGTTTTCAAACTAATTACATTTGGTTGTCTACTGCTGTCATTACTACACACATGATACTAAAAAACGCAGCCACAAAAACTTCCATTGACCCACAAATTTCCTTTTTTGTCTTCATATATCTCAAAACATTTTCAATGCAGATTCAATGCACTCTGCTCACAAAAACAGCACTGGTGCAAACTACAGGTGTACCGTGTGTGTTCTCTTCATTTACTAACCAAAAGCACAAAGAAAAGCAGCAAATCCTGACATTTAAGAAGCTGGAACCAGTTTGAGGTCTAAAAGAAGCCACCTAAACCTTGTTTTGGAGTGTGTGTGTGTGTTAACAGGGCTGATATTGTGTAATCTGTCAAACCTTGACCTTTCCTGAGAGGGAGACACTCAGAGAACAGGCCGTACCTCAGAACAATCAATAGAAATTAGCCAATTCACCATCATTAAATTCAGTCTGACTGTTACATCAGTGGCTGCATAGAGTGCTGACCATGGCAACAGGCCGAGGTGAGTCACCGGCCGTGTGTGTGTTACCTTGTGTTTCTGCATCGCGCGCATGTTGGGTAATGACGGAAAATAAACACCAGTTGAGGCGGAGTGACCTACCAATGTCACGGCCTGCCAGCCGCCAGCTGCTCAGCGACGTCCAGTTCGTCTCAACGTTTGGTTTTGTTCGCTGGGACCAACGTTACTGCGATAGTTTGCGAGTTAGCTGTGGAACATCTGGCTCAGGTGACACTACTTCCAATATAACTGGAGCTGCTTTACTGAAACTGATTATCAAAGCAGGTGCTGATCATTTCCTGTCAGTCTACTAATTGAGGAATAGTTGCCTGAGCATAAGTGATTTTCACACGCTCTGTTTGACATCATTTTCAACACCACTAAAGGTGTTTTGTTTATTATGAACTTTATTATTAGTTAATATTAATATTATTCATATTTATTAATATTTGAGTATTCAAACACGTTCGAACATACTGGAGGATCTGGATCAGACTCATTTCTAGTATCTAAACAAAACATGAGACAAGATAAACTTTAAGTTTTATTTGTTGAAGTCAAATATTCTCGCCTAATCCATTCAGTAAACACGATTATCTCACTCAGAAATGTAGTTTTTGTACTGTGAGAAAGTAAGCAGGATGTGAACTCTGCCGCTGTTTCCATCCATGAATCTTAACAAGAAGAGGTTTGACTGTGTAATCTATAGAGGTCAATCAAGTTTGACCTCTACAGTCTTGTGTTATCCTGCACAAACAGGAAGCGTTTTGTGTGCCTTTTGTGGTCTTTGGACATTTTCTTTAGACAAACTGTCCCGTCCGTCCACAGTCATCAGGCCGCAGTCGTGCGATCACGTCGAGCCTCCCTGAGCTCTTTACAGCCTCTAATCCACACTAAAAACGTCATTTCTGGCCTTTTGGCTCCTCGACACTGATGTGGATTAGTGGTGGATCTTGCTGGTTTTCTGCTGCTCGTGTATAATCTAATTCAATTACATCCTGCACACAAGCTGGATCACAGTGCCGCTGACCGAGGGCGGCAGGAAGTGAAGACGCAGCGGCTCTGCCCGACTGTGAAAAGTGTTCTGGTACAAGGAAAAGCACTGAAAATGGTACTTAAATAAAGGGGAAAACTACGGAAATATAATCAGAAATCCAAAATGTATTTAAAGTGTCAAAAAGCAGATCAAAAGGAAGAGCAGCAATTGCTTATTACTCGAATTCAGTTCTGAGGTAAATGTACTCACTGAGGCTACCGCAAAGTGTGTGTAGGATTACAGTGTTTCAGAGCAGGTGAGCAGCGCACCTTCGCAGTCTGACGGCTCAGTGCTGCCCTCCTCCTGGTCTGACAGGCGGCTGAACTTGTGGCGTCGGCCCAACGGCAGCTGCGTCTGCTGCTCGCTGCTCTTCGAGGCTGCCGTACGAAAACTCTGTGAACGTGACACCGAGATCTCAAACTGCTTCAGGACCTCCTCTTCGCTGTCAGAGGAGCTGCTGCCGTCATCTTCATCGTCACCGTAACTGTTCACTGGAGAGGGACACAAACACAAGGACACCAGGGGAATGACAAAGCTGGGAGAGTCAACAGGTAAAAGAGGAGAGGAGAGGAGGAGGGGAGAGGAGGAGAGGAAACAAGGGGAGGAGAGAGGAGAGGAGAGGACAGGAGAGGAGATGAGAAGAGAGGAGAGGAGGAGAGGAGACAAGAAGAGGGGAGAGGAGGGTAGAGGAAAGGAGGAGAGGAGGAGACAGGAGAGGAGAGGAGGAGAGGAGAGGAGGCTAGAAGAGGGGAGAGGAGGGTAGAGGAAAGGAGGAGAGGAGGAGACAGGAGAGGAGAGGAGGAGAGGAGAGGAGGCTAGAAGGTCATAAAGTAAGTGAGTGAAGAACACATGACATGCTCGCTCGCTCAGTCTGTCTCTCTTTGATGAGAAAAATAAAAGCTGTCAGCGTTAGCAGGGTGGAGGGTCACTCCACTCCCATCATAATTTGACGGTAATTGGATAGCAACAGCTGAATGAGCGATGTGGCGGCGGAGCGATCGGTCCCTCCCCTCTGAAGTGCAGGTCGCCGCCTCTACCTGAGCGATTGCCATGGTTACCTACAGAGCAGGAAGCGGTTCTCTGAGTGGGCGAATGACGGCTGATTAGTTTGTTAACTTCTACTTCTGAAGTTATTCACAGGCGGGTGCTGTCACAGTGGAGTAATGTGGCTCAGCGAACACGGCACAAGCAAATACACACATGTACTGCAGTACACAGATACACACTAGTATCTAATACTAATGGGGCTGCTGATCAGTGTGTTGAGGTGCTCCAGCATAAATTTTAAACTCGATGGAGTATTGATGGTCGCAGATTTGAAAGGTGGCTGCACAAACGCGGTTCAGTCAGAGACACTTTGGTCCGAAAACTGATCATTTCCAGCACATGTCGAGGACCAGGAGGAGTTCAGGAGGAGTTCAGGAGGAGTTCAGGAGGAGTTCAGGAGGAGGTCGGGGTGCTGGAGGCGACTCAGGTTATGATGGCTGCACTGTATATATGACACGACTGGACTTCAGTAATTAGCTGGCAGCCGGGCAGCTCATGAATGAGTTGCCGATTGTGAAGCATGAAAACAGCCGACGCTTCGGCGCGCTGCCTCCGACAGTTTGCTCCTGTCTGGGCTCAGGATGGACGATCACTCAAATCCACGTCCCTGCCGTCTGTCCACATGCTCAGTTTGTCCCAAATGTTTTCGTCAAATTCTGAGTACAACTCTGCTCTTATCTGGGTACTGAGTCCGTTTTTCCTGACTGCGCACAGGAGCTCCTTCCTACTTTACTTCTAAACTTCCTGCTCAGCTTTTCTGATGTGTACACAGGAATGTGTTCATGTTTGGATGTGTTACATCCCACAGTCAGACAAAAGCTGTGAGCCTGAATCAAGCAGAGGGCAAAGGCACTGACACGTGATGAGCTGAGGCGCTTCTTAAGAGTTCAGGCTGCCTCTCAGCACTGGTAAAGCGTGTCCCACTTTGTCCCACAAGTGTGTCGGGACACACGGTCATAGACTCAGTCTCAGTCTCTCTCAGTCATAAACTACACACGGACATAACCTACACGTGTCGTCTTTGTAAAGCTTTCTGTTGTTTCTCAACAGACCTGACAGGGCACATAATACAACACACAATAAAATGATCCAACCTGAACAGGTGGATAGATTACATGAGCTACTCCTTAACTACTTACACAACACACCCTCAAAACCTTCTGGATTATCTGGAAGCCAAAATGAACTGAAAGTGACACACTTGCTGTTCTTTGCACAAATTAAACTATTTAATCAGTCCTCTGGTTTCCAGGTTAAAAATAAAATTTTGTGGCTGAAAAAGTACAGTACGAGCCCCTGCCTTACCTGCCGTGAAACTCCAGAGGATATCGGAGCTGTGAATGTTATGGAGAGGCTCCAAACAGGATGTCTTATTTGTTCAGGAAACCAAGTGGAAATACCAGAGACTCCACCTGCTGCAGGTGTTTGCTCACCGTTTGTCTCCACCTGGAGTCAACCAGCCTGCTGCTGGGCACCTCACATTTCCTTTCTTTCATTATAAAGCATCAAAATCCTGAAAAATGTCCTGTTTATTTCAGCTGAGCAGCATACAGTCTGAGTTTGATTTCAGCAAACTTTGATCTCTGAGCTGCAGTGACTCGACGAGTGCAGGATTTACCCTCTTCAGCCCATATGGAGGAAGTTCTCACATTCATATTACTGTCAAAGCCTTTAGAGATACTCCACTCAGAGTGTTTTATCATTAACGCAATAGTTCATAATTTTCCAAATGTGCTTTATTGTAGATAAGGAACTTTACATTCCTCTGATATCTGTGAATATGAAGCAGCAGCAGCTGATTAGCTTAGCTCAGCAGGAAAACAAAATCCACCTAATCCACCTAAAAGCATCACTAAATCACATGTTGTTTTTCATGCTCCCAGCAAAGAAACAGTCTGGCGTGGCGGTTGTTAGTGAAAAGTGTGTAGCTTTCCTCAGACACTGTGGACCACACCCCCTTAGAAACCACACCCATTCTGATAATTTGTTGGCAGAAGAAGGAAGTAGAGCAGCTGCAGAGTCCACACCAAACACTTGTATCCTTCGATGGCAGAGGAAAACAGTCAGACAGCAGATCAAAAATAACTTTGTACAGCAGATGATCCACAGCTCCTGCATATAGCTGTGGCACAGCTGGCCAGATGTGGCTCCTTTCATAACCTTTGCTGTGAGTCTTATCAGTGTTTGACAAGTGGGAGCAAAGAAAGTGTTTCACTGCTTGACAAAAAGAGAACAAAAGCACAAACTGAGTGTCTTTCTGTGTACTTTTTTCTCTGTGCTGAATCTTTCAAGGTTTTATAACATTCATACTTTCATTAGGTGCTGCTGCTGCACAGCTTTGTGGCTGACTCACTCGGCTCAGCTCCCTCCCTCAAACATACAGTACAAACTCGCCCACAGAAACCTCTGTACAAACACAAAGTCGCCCACCTTCCCTCTCCATTACTGAACGGTTTAAGTGGAGTCATAATGCATGCAGGAGTCACATACTTTCTCTCCTCTCTTTCATCCTGAGAGCTTTCACGTTATATAACGGGTGAAACCTGACTAGAAAGCAGACGGCTCACTGAAAAATTTTACAGTTTTGCCGGTTGTCAATGAGTTGCTCTCATACACTATGCAGACAAAAGTACTGGGACAAACCTCTTCATGGGGCTGTACTTCAGGAGTTTGGGCTCGGCCTCTGACTTCCAGTGAAGGGAAATCTTAATGCTTCAGCACACCAAGACATTTTGGACAATGCTATGCTTCCAACTTTGTGGCAACAGTTTGTTGAAGGCCCTTTTCTATTCCAGCATGACTGTGCCCCAGTGCACAAAGCAAAGCTCCATAAAGACATGGTTGGATGAGTTTGGTGTGGAAGAACTTGACTGGCCCACACAGAGCCCTGACCTCAACCCCATCCAACACCTTTGGGATGAACTGGAACGGAGATTGTGAGCCAGGCCTTTTGGTCCAACATCAGTGTGTGACCTCACAAATGCTCTACTGCATGAATGGACACAAATTCCCACAGAAACACTCCAACATGTTGTGGAAAGCCTTCACAGAAGAGTGGAAGCTGTTAGAGCTGCAAAGCTGTCTGTGAGTTTACAATGAGACGCCATTAAAGTCCCTGTTGGTGTGGTGTCCCAATACTTTTGCCCATATAGTGTACGTGGAATCAGCAGACTTGGTTTATTTCTGTTGTCATTTTCAGCCATAACTGTACCATGTAAAGATATACACTTAAACACGGCGGTCTGACCTGTCTGACATTTCTGCAGTTGCAAACATAAGCAGACGTCATTTTCCTGGTGAGGACGATCTCCTTCTGCGGGATACTCACCGAGCCCCTGGCGCACTCCCAGTCGTCCTTTCTTCCGGCGGCCATGCTGCTCCAGACAGGGCAGCCCGCCGACACGCGAGAAACACAGCTTCTTGTTGATGAAGAGGAAGAGGACGGCCAACGCCACGATGACCACACCCACAGTGGACAGGAAGCCGATGGCCTCTGGGGTTACTGGCAGGAGGAGGGAGAGCGAGAGGGGACACACAATGACACACTGATCAGACCACACAAACAGACAGTCTGGATACACACACACACACACACACACACACACACACACACACAGTACGCATGGTACATGTGATACACACAGACAGAACGAGTGAAACTTTAGTATTTGATTTACCCTCAACGCCTTGCTCAAAAGCACCTGATGGGTAGTTTTATTAATAAGAGATAACATTTACTGTGCACCGACATGCTGCATTTATTCACTCAGCAGCGAGCAGTAAACTCAGATTTCACACATCATCACCATCTACATGGAGTCTGACATTGCGCTTATAACGAGAATAATCAGAAACTTAGTCAGAATAAAAAATGCTCCATAAAACACCTCAGTCAAAAAAACCAAGAAAATGTAAACAAATTAAGCAGATTACTTTCTGGCTCTGATGTACAGAACCTGAATCCTGATCTCCTTGCACCTATTTTGCACCAGTCGTTTGGGTGCGAGAACGTGTCGTCCGCCCTCAACCCAAATCTTCGTACAAGCTGAATGGGTTGGAGCTGAGCGGTAGCCGCTGAGGAAGACGAGTGTCAAAGTCAAAGTCAACTTTATTGTCAATTCTGCCACATGTGCAGCACATACAGATGACCGAAACTGCGTTACCCACGGTGCAGTAAGTAGAGCACTGAGTAAAAAATGTAAACATATAGAATTTAAAAAAAAAAAAGCTAAGGGCATGCAAAATAAAATAAGTAAAATAAAAATCAATCAATAAATATAAATATCAAACTTAAGGCATATAAAGCGACACGCAGTGGAAGACAGCAGTCCAATGGCTGCTGCAGCTCCTGAGATCAACAGTGAGTGTTTGATGTATTCACGTCACTCAGCCGCTCTGATTAAATCACATCACCTCTAAACGGCTGACATCTTCAGTTAGAATGACCTCAATCAAATCAAACAAACAGGTTTGAGTTGTTTGTGAAGACGGCTCGTCAAGGCGCTTCTGACTTTGTGTTGGCTGTGAAGGCGAAGGCGGGCAAACATTCCCCAGTAACAGAGCGAGAGAAAGTGGAGAAAGCTGCTGTCACCAGCAAAACAGGGAGAAGTTCAAACATGTAACAGGAAAGAAAACAAGGAGACGAGGCAGGCAGAA
Organism: Scatophagus argus; assembly: GCF_020382885.2. NCBI lineage: Eukaryota > Metazoa > Chordata > Actinopteri > Scatophagidae > Scatophagus > Scatophagus argus. Next base: position 1,441,068 of record NC_058507.1, on the reverse strand, counting down.
AAAAGCATCTGGACCAAAATAGAAAGAAAGGAGTGAGGAGGAGGAGAGGGGAAGGAGGAAGAGACGAGAGCGACGGGGATTCGAGGTGTACTACTCTGCTCTCTCTGAGGCGGCTCAGACTCAATCCAGATGAATAGAAATGCGTGATGGGGGGAGTCGCCGTCTCCCGTTTCCACAGTAACATTTCAGAGAAAGAATCGAATCAATGGGAGCAAACAGAGACGAGAACACATCCTGCTGAGAGCCCACGCCAAAGACAGCGTAGGGAGTGTGTATGTGTGTGTGTGTGAGGATGTAATACTATTAAGTCTTATTTATTTAAAACCTTTTGTTTTCTCACTCTGATGTCTAAATCTCCCACGCTGTACAGATGTACCTTATTCATCTGAACTGAAAACATGGGCACACATCACCTCCGAGCAGCAGTGTATTTATGTGTGTGACAGCCAAATAATGAGCAACAACAACAGCAGCTGGTTCCCATGGCGATGATGTCGTCTCTGCTTAAAACTGCATGTAGCAGCATCTGTAGTATTTTAATCCTGCCTTCACATGCACGGGCACCAGCATTTGTATCGTGTTTCACCTTAGAAAATCTGGTTTTGTCGCCACAATCACAGCTGGAAAAACTCTGCCTCTTTTCAAAATATCCCCAGCGGTAAAATGTTTGTTGGCTGGTTGAGATGGTCTTGAACAAAGGGCTTCCTGCTCAGCAGACGAGGCGTCCAGGTGTGCATGTAGTAGAAATGTTGAAGCAATATGTATAAAACATACAAAACGGATTTGTGGTTGGCAGAAACGCTGGTCAACATGAGTAAGGATAGTCAGCGCAGTTTTAGGGTGGCCTCACTTGGTTCTTTATCTGCTCTGTCTATGACAAGAAGCTGCAGGCATCCTCACATACTGCATACTGCACTGTAACTCTTGGACCGCTACCTGACAAGAGGTCAGAACATCGTCAATGACCCTCACCATCTTGGCTTCTAGCTGTTCACTGATCTTTGCATCAGGGAGGTGCTGCAGGAGTCAACACATCCAGCCTTCAGGGTTTTCACCCACAGATGTTTCTCTATAGAACCAACAACCTTCTGGACCAACAGAACCTTCTGAACATGTCCTGTTTTTGTGTCTGACGACTCCACGTTGTTCATGTTCAGCTGCTGTTCCCTCCCACAGAGACGCATGTCCGGAAGTGCTAACGTGACCTATGCAGTACAGTAACTCCTCTGCTCTGGTTCCAAGTGTGTCCATGTTTCACTTTAAAAAAAATATCACCTCCACCTCCTCTTTCCACACCTACATGCTGATGACGACAGTGACGGAGCACACACTCTTGTTCTTAGGTGGCTTGTCGTGAAATTTGGTGTTTAGTATTAATGCTAACAAAGCTCACAAGCCGCTAGCAATATATGACGCCCAAGCCAACAAGCCGGTGGCGTCTTGTTGATGTCTCGTCAACATGTCAGGACTGTGACACAATCGCTGACCGGATCAGCACCTGGTTGCTGTGTGACACAGTCAGTCAAATGAGTCAAATGACTGTGTGTTATGTGGAAGGAGTCACTTGTAGTGATGAAGCGACAGAGAAAGTCAAACCAATTGTGCAGATCCCTTCAGCTCTACAGATCATTTCAGCCTCTTTGTGTTTTACTGTTCGCTCTCAGCAGCTGTTTTTGTCAGGCAAACATTTGCCAAAACAACTGATAAAACACCATATCATCGTTGTTTAAATCTTGTGCTGTTGCCCCCAAGTGGCCAAAAAATTAACTACTGTTGCTTTCACATGCCAACGCGCTTAACGTTAGCTGCATGATCAACTTTAACAAGCTGATATGCTGTGGGTTAACAGTAAACTGCTTTACACTCTACCAGGATAAAACATACACATAACAATAATTTAACCAGGAAAAACAAGTTCCAGTTACTGGCCTTCCTTTCCAGAGCTTTCAGCTGAGGGTGGACGCAACAGGACGCCGCGGAATAAAATTAAGGGCATGAGAAAGACTGCAAAGTGTATCTGCTGCTACAGTATGATATATATTTCAACACTGAGATCTGATTAAAAAAGGTTAGAAAAGTCTGCACATGCAGCTTAAATTAAATTGTAAAAATAAATCCCCTGCTGAAGCACACACAGTGCAACTGTAAATGTGCGTTCGGATGCGGCTGTAAAGTGGAGATTCCCTCTCAGCTGCTCTGACACTAAGACACTGAGCTCAGTGTTGGAGACTCAGAGCCTCCTACTGTGTGCATCCAGATGGACAGGAAGACACCCTGGGTCAAAGTCTGGCCTCACACCTGCTGCACACACGCGCACACACACGACTGAAACATGGATGCGCTTCATTTAAAATGCAGGGATCTCCACATACTTGGTTCTCTCTTACACACAACACACATATCCAAACTAACCTAGAACTAAAAAAGCCCAATCGCTACTGCACAGACTCTGGCTCCAAATGACATCACCAGAACAAGAATCAGGGATATTTTGGCTTCGCTTCAGTACAGTGAGAGGAAGTGGAGACGCGTCGGCCATCTTTATCAGTGTCAGTGGTTTGAATGCACAACCCTGAAATCGTGTATTTGCCGTTTCACCTCAAGAAAATGTGATTCAGGTTTCAGTCCATTAACTAACAAAAATCATCAGTTCGATTTGTTCTGAAATCTGCCTCATAAATTAAAAATGTTTTTGCACAAATGTTAGAAAGCGTTTCAGCTTTAGTTTGCTTTCTTTCACTTAGTCACAGATAAGCTTTAAGTCAGAGTGATATAAACTCATCTGTGGAAGGTAAATGTCATTACTGGCTGTCGATCAAAAATAGGACCAACAAACTGAGTATTGATGAAACTGTTTGCTGAACGTGCAAACGCTGCTATTAAAAGCAAACTGTCATGAATTCATGTAAACAAGGACTGTGTGACCCAGAAGTCAATGAGAGGCGTCGGATCAGCCTAACGAGATCGAGAGATCGAACCGTAAAAATTTCATAATCGCTAATCTGTGGCTGACATGGCTGTTAAAGTGTGTGTGTGTGTGTGTGTGTGTGTGTAATGCTAAATCCTTATCCCCTGATTACTATGCAGCTGCTGACTTTTCCACCCTGGCTTTGAAGTGAGTCGCTCCAGAGGAGAAAAGAGAGCACTTTGATGTTAGATTGGGATGGAAAAAAGAAACGAGGAGGAGGAGGAGGAGGAGAAGAAGAAGACGACAGCAGCAGCGAAGGCCACGTTTTTACCGCTCATTAACAGGAGATACGAGAGATCATGAAGAGGACGAACACGACGCTTTGTAGTTCCTTTCTTTCATCGTTTTCAGCGATGAATAGAAGGAGGCCCTGCTGCCTCTCTCAGTTTGGAGAAAGGTCACTCATTAATGTGGGTAATGAGTTTCAGGACTGTAGTGTGTGTGTGTGTGTGTGTGTGTGTGTGTGTGTGCGTCCGTCCTGGCTCTTCACCTACAGATCATGACTATCACACCCAGCTGAGTGCTCTGTCCTCCGTCTTCACTTGGTGGATCGGGGCAGATTATTCCTCTGTAGTAATAAGTCTGGATGTGTTTATGCTAATTTTGAAGCTCCTCTCTGTTTTGTCCTTCTATCCCCGCTGAACCAGGCGTTTTCACTCCCACAGAAAAATGTGAAAGCGACTGGTGTGCTGTGGGTGTAGAAAACACAAAGCTCTTACAAAACGATGACGCCAGTTCACACAGGGTTTGGCTGCTTCTTCTTCTTCTTCTTCTTCTTGCCTCCAGGTTCTTCTGTTACTGCTGGTTTTGTTTTGACCTGCAGTCCTTCAGTAACATCAGTTACATCCAAATAATAATCCAAATGATAACGAGGACTGGCTCACCCCGCTGAGATGTACACACAGCAGTAACTTAGAATGAGTCCAACAGGTTTGCAGAGTAAATGGAGTCACTGCTTCAGGAAGTCCTTCGGCAGCAATCCGCCGGAGTTTTTGCAGCCAAGAGAACAACACTGTTGACCCATCTTGTCCTTAGCTAATGAAAACTAAAACTAAAACTTAGTGACGCAAAATCAAACAGCTCTCTAAAAAGTTTAACTACGAGCTGAAGGCAGCGTCCTACCAAACAGCCGTCGAAAACCGTTTATTAACCTACTGAATAAACACATATGAGATGGTCTGGTGACGTCACTTGCCTCCAGCTCAGCCACTCACAGAATTCATTTGTAATAGCACGTTTCAACCTGTAGAGGGCAGTCGCCATGCATGTTTATAACACAAGACGGAAAATTCATATACTTTCCACTAACATGTCAAGAATTGATTTTCAACAGAAAAAGCAACAAATGTGATGAGAGTTATTTCACAATAAAAAACTATCTAACTGACTAAACACTACTTGATTAAACAATAAAGAAAATAGTGGTCAGCGGCAGCCGTATGCTGCAGCCCAGAGGCCTCGGCCACCTGCAGCAGGCCTCATCACCGCACTGCACTTCAGCTACTGAAGTCACCCAGAAGGGACCCACAACCTGAAACTAAATTCATCTGAAGTTGCAGAACGTGTTATGAGTTTTCTCAGCTGTTTGGTCTTTCAACTCCACTCACTGTTAAATGTTTGATGCAACAATGCATCTTGGGAAATGTAGTTAACACCTAAGCTGATGCTTTTAGGTCCACAGGCCTGCACTAACACAGATGTTCATCTTCTGTACCGATAATTTAACATCCGTCAGCTGATATGGATAAGATAAAGTTCATTACGTGTAGTTTATGCCCGTCTGGATGATTTAACTGACACACCTAACACGCCTCCTCCCACAACAATCCACTGGAGGCTTTTTCTGTCTTTCTGCAGACACCAGATGATGGTGGGCATCTGATTACCCCATCCTGGTGACATTGCGCTGATCTTATTAAACTGGTTTCTTCGGGACTGATTTCCTGATTTCCAGCCCGAACTCCGGAGCCGACGCATGACGTTCACTGACCCCACTGCTCCTCACACACAAACACCCGAGCTGTTGCTGGGACGGAAGGTTGAATAAACCCAGAAACATCTTGTTTTCAGTCTGACTCAAATCCACTGACTGCAAGATCACACGCACGCAAACACACACCTGAAAATCATAGTTTCCCTGGAAACAGCCCAGTGGCTCTATTAAAGCATAATGAATGTGCCTTTTCCCACCCACATGTAAGAAGGTCTCATGTTACCATGGCGCTGTCTGTCTGTTCATCCTGATTGGCCGGGAGGATGAGAGCATCTCAGGGTTGAGATGAAGAGATGATGAATAAGAAGACAAACTCTGAGGTGGTTTCATTTGGACATGAGCTCAAAGTACAAAGAAAAGCATCAGAGCGTGTTTGGTTTTGAATATTTAACCTCCTGCAGCTCCTGAAGAAATCAGGACCCGGTTAGTCAAGATAATCCACAGACCCTGTGAGCAGTTTCATGTAGGAACTAATTTAACCAGTCCACATGCATGAGCAGCACCACAGGCATGAGGAAACAGATGTAGCTTTGATTTTAGGGTGGACTGTCCCTTTAACTTCAATTTAGCCAGCGGTCATGTTTTGTGGGATTATGTACAGTGAAGATTAACCGATTCAGATTCAGATTCATTGAACAGTGTTTAAATTTATAGACTAAATTCAATTTGAAATGTTTTAGGAGCAGTTTCTCACATTTAGACTAGTCGACTTGTCTAAGTTTGAACCTCCCCACTTTGTACTGTAATACTAAATACTAAATGTACTTGATTTACTGTCATCTTTGCTAATAAAGGTTATCGTCAGATTGGTCAGGTTGTAAGATATCCTGTTTCCGTACAGTTTGTAGAGTTTTTATCTTCACATATCAATATTGCAATCAGTATTCTATTTAAAATAAGCCACTGGCACATCATCATAGGGCAGTCGTGGATCAGCGGTTAGGGTTTCGGACCCGTAACCGGTGGATCGCTGTTTCGATTCCCCGTACCGGTGTCCATGGCTGAGGTACCCTTGAGCAAGGTACCTAACCCCACTGCTCCCTGGGTGCTGCATGCGGTCGCCCACTGCCCCGGGTTTGTTGTGTGTGTGTGTGCACGTCACTTGGGTGGGTTAAATGCAGAGTGAGTTCCCTCCAATGACAAAATATGTCACTTTCAAAATATGTCACTTTCTTTCATCTGTGCCATGGATTCCTCTGAATAAAGCAGTGTTTTATTATTTATTATTTAACCATTTGATATATAATTTATGATCACACTGTGAGGCAGCTGTCAGAGCTGACAGGAAGTGATCACTGCACCAAACTGTCAGCTTACAGAGACACTGAAACACCAAAGACATCCATCGGTTTAGAAATATTCACCAGTCAGTCACCTCCAAACAAGGCTTTACATACTGATGGTGCCACCTGCTGGTTACACGCTGCATTTCAGCTGATGGAAGTCTGAAGCCATATGCCAAATTCCTTCTGAACCTACTGGAAACACTGGATTTATCATTTAAATTTCAACCACAAGGATCACCTGGCACATCACAGGCTGAAGTAGATTTGGCAAAACCTTCTAATGAATATGACAGTGAAAGAACACAGAATAACAGGAGCTCAAATAAAACCACCAGACATTACCTGGAAAGCAGTGCTGGGCAAATAAAGTCTGAAGCTTTTGGACTTTAATCCCGTTTGGAGGGTTTAATGCCACATGAATTTAACAACATATTTTACTGCTTAGCTTCCACACCTGGACAGGTTAAACAGAGGTTAGCTTTATTCTTTACTGTTTGCATCTTGTTATCGCTTGTAACTTAAAGGAACAGTTCAGCTAACATGAAAACTCAGTCATTATCTTCTCATCCACCTGCTGATGGAAAGTCGGGTGAAGTTTCTTACTCCACAAAACATTTCTGGAGCCTCACAGTAAAGCAACATGGCAGCCTTCTGAACAAGGAGCTTGTGCTGTCACTATCAATGCAATATTTTGTTTTAAGTCACAAACATTACAGTACAAATCTATTGGCCAAAAGCTGATGATGGAAGACGAGGCTGTTAGCAGTTTCATGGTTGTTTCTCTGTGTCTCAGCGAACAGCAGGTCAAACTGAAGAGCCAACACATGAGATGAAACACTGGTTTCAATCACTGCAGACTTTAGTTTACTGGGACGATAAATTTGATAAAGCTCACGTTTGCTGAACGTCCACCAGGTGTTCTCAGCAGGTTCTCCTTTGCTGGCCATGTCTTCACCTCCTCCTCTACTTCTTCCTCCTCTTCCTCACTGCTCTTCTTCTCCCTTTTTCCCCTCCAAATTCAGGTTCCCACTTGAGCAGAGATCAAGCCTCGACTGTCCTAAAGTCTTCCCTTCGTCCTCTCGGCGAGTCTGCACTCTGGGCAGTTCTGTGTGAGCCGTCAATCAGCACAGCCTTCCTGCCTCCCACTGGGCGAGGCAGACGTCCCTTCCTGAACACCACCAAGACACAACAAGAAGGACAGCGGAGGAAGGTGGAAAAACCCGACTCAACGTGCACCACCGCCGGGACTGATAAAATTAAATGTTTCTTTCCTAAATTCTCAGAGTGTTTTCAGAAACAAGAGGGTGAGTGCAGAAACTGTGGAAGCCTCAGCAGGTCTAACTGGGATAACTTTGACGAAATGAAGTCCACTTCCTTGATTGTTCAGGAGTTTTTGACCAACGGATGGAGTTTACCCTGCTATCAAAACTGAAGTTCAAACTTCCGTCACTACTTGACTACCACAGCTTTGCAAAAATCATGTCAGCTTTTTAACAAACGTTTATCAAAAAATCTAAACCGCGGAACTTGCAAACATAAAAACTTCAAAATAAAAGGACCATCAATCCTGCAGCTGACAGACACCAGAGATCAGCTGCTGAGCACAGTGGATCATTCAAGAGAGCAAATATTGGACTTCATCAGGTGGACACAAGCAGGACTCCAAACGAGCGATGCCGTTGCTCTGGGACTGCTAGCCGCATGCTAACAACCTCTCAGTGTGATAGCAAACGTGTCAGGGTTTATTGTAAACAAATGCCTGTGGTGGACAAACTTCATTGTGGACGATAAGCTTCAACCATCAGAATTTTAACTCAGCCAATCTGAATGTCTACACCTCTGAGAAATCTTTACATGACTCAAGAGAAAGTGAGAGGAGTCTGGTTTCCTGTCAGGCAGGAGGGAAGGCAGCTCCACCAACAGGCCCCAGTGCTCAATTAAACAGGAACAAACAAGAATGTCATGGTGATTTCAATTTCCTGATACAGTGTACAAACACACACACACACACATTACATTAAATATTACTCATGAGCACAGTCTCCTCCCTCAGCCTGTCAGCCAGCAGTCTGGGCCCACAGAGCCATGAATTAGACATTGAAGCAGTCTGTAAGTGGGCCACAAAAGCCACAAACAGCATCACACAGACGTCCGACTGCTTCCTCCTGTTTGATGGAGCACACTGAGGAGCCTGTTGCTGTCTTGCACCTCCTCTCAGCAACATTTATGCTAACTTTAGGTAAATAACATTCTGTTATATTATTATATTATTATTATATATTTCCTGTGCAATCAGCAGATTCTCTCACAGGGGGAGGAAAATCAGAGCAGAACTTCAGCGTCAAATCCTGATTCAAACTCCTGGGCTGAAAAGTGATGGCAAAAACTGCAGGAGCTGAAAAAGACTCTTCTAGCATCCACCAGTCGACCCACCTCTCCCATTCGCCTTATCCTACACCTGTCTGCAGGAGTGTTTACCTTTGCTGTTTACCTGCCTGTTGTCAAACCTCGCTCTGCCTTCACACCAGTAGATCTCATCCTAATCCCACCTGACCTGTCTGCCCAGCTGACTCTGACATTCATTCACACCTCGCTGGAGTGGTGACAAGCAGGCAGCCATGTTGACAGGCACCACACGAGCGGAGGGACGCGTGTCAGACTTAAAGGGCTTCGTTAGCTAAGTCACCATAGGTTGTTTCATGTCGTTTGTGGATGTGAAGAGGATCCTCATGACGTCACTATGACACCAACATGCCCCCCCCCCACACACACACACCAGTTTACGGTTATGTTGGCCTGTGTTATGTCAGACAAATGCCCTGCAGTAAAATGTACATAGATGCAAAAATAGAAATACAAATACTACAAAATAATTCACTGTACTTAGTGACATTCGACAACGTAATAACGGATTAACGGAATAACGCGTGCGTTAAAGTTTTGTCTTCTTGGACTGCAAAAGGTGAACAGCGGGATTCTGATCTTACCGCCGCGCAGCGGGAGGTGCTGCCCTGCCCTTTGACCGACCGCTAACACTGGAAGTCTGAGAAGATGGAACGTCTCATGGAAGAGGAGGACGTTACTTTATCATAATTAATCGCCATTAATAATCAGCTGGGGGGATGGAAACTTACTCAAAGTTACGGGCCGCCGTGAGGACATTCACGCAGGAGGACGAAGTTAGACAGAACCAGCTGGAACGGGACAAGGTAAACCAAGACGTCTGGCCTAAAGTCCTGGCGGTCCAGGACACCGGTTTCTAGGAGTGATTAATATCCAGCAGCAGGGGTTCGGACAGAGGGGACGGAAGGTCCATCTGGTAGGGGACAACCTGTTTACAGGTGGTGGAATACAACCGGTGTGTCAACAAGAGGCTGTGGCGTCACTCATCAGCAGGCTTCAGGATTGGACAGAAAAGTTTGCGTCCCCATGGAAACGCAGCCTCAACCTGAGGTTACGCTCAAGTCTGTTCGATACGCTTCATCCGTTTAATCTCCCTCTGAGAACTGCTGGGCTCTCAGATTGTATTGGTTATTATTATAATAATTATTATAATGAGAAAAGAAGTTAAACCACGGGAAGGTGGACTGGTTTCATATTCTGTCTGGTAACGTTTGAATGATGTGTGGTGTTGGCGCATTGGCCACGCGAGTTATTGCAGAGCCCCCATCTATTGCTTCAATAGATCATAAACGCACTTCACGACACGGTCTTTGAAAAACTGATCGTGGAGTTACCTCAGGCTAGGCCCGTGTCATTAAACACAAGAGTGGAAAACCATGTGGTGTCACCAGAATCACTGTGATGCATTGAAAAAATACTTTAAACCCGCACAGGAATATCTCAGGATCTGCGAGGCCTACAGCAGCTACAGAAATGGGTTTCCATGAAGTGGCCATGATGAGGCAACTCTCCAGTGAGTATCACAATACACTGTGAGCCCCGGCAGGAACACCAACATCATACAGGATTCTTAGACTGGAGACTGATAAAGTCCCTGAAATATCAATTAAATGGCTGAAATCAAGAAAATCAACCATACTGGGTAGAAAGATGATAAAGTGGCCTACGCATCCTGTCGTTATGTTAGCCAAAAAGATAGCAGGTGAAAATCTGAAAACAGCATCCATCACCAGCACTGACACGGGAAAAACAACCTCAGAGAGGGACACACGGTGAGGAGACGGTCGGTACTTACTGTCCGAGGCCATGTCTGCGGCTGTTTCCCCTCAGGCTGACAGCAGAACGGAGTGTACGATCGGCGGAGCAGAGGCAGCAGCGTCCCCGCCGCTCCTCATCCTCCAGACCCGCAAATCTGCAGCCCCACAGCGGTGAACCAAGACCCCTTCAGGGACCGTAGGAAACACCGAAACTCAATGCGTTTACTCAATTTGATCCTATTTGGTCTCAAACCTTTAAAGTCTGAGTTTTGAATTAATAGCTTGTGCTCTGAATATGAAAAAAGCTCAAATTTCGGAAGGGGCTGTCGTATGTTAAGCTATCTTTCATGAACACGCCCTATCATCTTTGAACTTCCATCAGTACTGTCCTACAAACCCACAAATCAGCAACAGATGCTAGATATTTAGTTAAAATTCATTTAAACCTACTTGTTAACAACTAGTTGACGTTTGTTTTAAGAAATTTGCATTACAAATGTCAACGGAAACCCAACGATGAATTCCAGTTTAAATTTGGCTAATGCTAGCTGCTACGATTGCAGCTAGGTTTGGCTAATAAGACAGATTTATTTGCTTCTTTCTCCCTCGAGCCGTTTCCTGTAATTGAAATATATCCATAGCGATGAAATAACGCTAATTTACTCCTCATAAGCAGTAACCTTGAATAAATAGTGTTGAGGAATAAAAACATTTAAACCACTTGGTTCTAGGCTAATGTTTGGCTAGTATGTTGCTCGCCTAGCTTAGAGCTTTTTCTTCACAATTTGACTTTTCACATGAATCACACATGTAAAAGCATAAACTTGTAAATTAAACCCTTATATTGATTTAAACATAACATAAAAGTGACAGAGTACAGTTTATATGTCTTTGTTTGGAATCTTACCAAAATCTCGATTCGCATCCTGCCTACAAAATGGAGGTAAAAAAACACTAATGCGGAAAATAAGAAATGAAATCATGAAACACAGGGACATTAAGTTACTGTTAAATGGAAACGCAAAAATGCAGAGTTGCAACGATTTACATTAAAATTTCCCTTCAATTGTCTGAATCAAATGTGACACAAGAAAGAGATAAACAAAAGTATAAAAAACAGGTTTTACATTAAACCAGTCCACAAACACCACAAAAACCACAAAAATAAACAAAACTGGTGGCCAAGACAGAAACTCAGTCTCGTCCATCACCTGTAAACTGCACAGAAGAAGCTGCACGGAGAGATGAAATACACAAAACTGGAACTTTCTTCAACTCTGATGACTTTGTTTAGGAGTTTCCGTTAGAGAACACAAGTCAGAACAATATTTTATCTTTCACAGACCCACTAGTTTTAGTTTCAGCCATTGTAAAACTCAATACAAAATAAATGAAAACACTTTAAAATGTGAAATTATTTGCATTCTCTAAGATCAAAACATTAAAGAAGGAAATTCATCAGAATTATAAAAGCTACATCAACATTTTAAAACAAACTTCAAGTGAACTGCAGCTTAGGTCACGATGCAGACAGCGAATCCTGCATCGTCTTCATCACGACTTGTTTTGTCTGGATGTTCTTCGTTTCTCTGAATGGAGGAAAAAGAAATTGACACAAAATATGGTGGATGCTGAGTTGGTACGGTGAGAAAAAGTCACGTGAGCATTGAAAAATTCATCCTGGTAGAAGTTTCATGGTTTAAGAAAGCAGTTTGGGCCCACAGGGATGAATAGCAGGTCAGTCTGTTGGTCTAAAGTGAATTTTCTAGATCACATAATAATGCCATGAAATTTGGTACAGACATTCAAGGTCCACACGCATGTTAACGTAGCACATTAGCGTGTTAGCAGACGGTGAACGATGTGCAAACTGTTGAGCTGTGTTGCTGCTGGCTGCGTACCTTCAGGAACAAAGTCCAGTGCAGTGAGACGACTGATCTGAGTGGTCGCAGTGGCTTCTTTCCACACGTCACCTGATGAGAGAAAAGTTCCATCAAGTGAGGATTATTTCACAAAACATAAAAAACACTAAAGAAAAAAAATCCACCTGCAGAGGCCATCCTCCCTCATACAGTTATGAACACATTTTGATTATAAACTAGGGTCATCCATTTACCTGAGATATGCACATTCTTGTTGGTTCTGGCTTTGAGTGATGGTTTAATTATTCTGGAGTGACCTGACGAGGGATTGTCCTCGCTACTCGTGAAGTCCACCTCCACCTGCCGATGACGGCGTGACTTGGAGGCCTGAGAGACGCATAAAAGGAATACTTTGAAAATAAGAAGCTTTTTTTTTAAAGAAAATAAATAAATTAAATATTCGCTTGTTACATATTTAATTAATAAAAATAAAAGCAAAACAAAATCTCAAACATAAAACACAAACCTCTGCTGCTTGTCCGTATGCTTTTGATTTGATGGAGGCGAGGAGCTCGGCTCTTTTGGAGCACTGAGGACAAACAAGTCAGTGAGTTAACAGCGCCTCTCTCTGGACAAACCTATTATTACAACTTCAGAAAAAGACCTCGTACTGTAGTTCACTGCAGTTTGAGTGTTTTGAGTGTCCTGCAGAAGACACCAGAACCCTTCAATAAAGCAGTGACTTCAAACTTCAACGTGTGGAGTAACTCACCTCCTGCTGAGAAGACGTTCCCTCACCGCTGTCCTCGTCTTCATCAGTCAAATCCTGACAATACATGACACACAGTCTCATCATGCCAACAGTGGACAAAAGACAATAATTCATACAGAGGGTTTCGAGAACACAATCTCATTTTAACAAAGAAGCAGAGGAAAGCCTCACCTTCCTGTGCTGCCACTTGTAGAAATCCACCACGGTGCTACGTAGCTGAGGGACGAGGTCTTTGCGGCTCAAGTTGATGGACGAAACCCCCTGTTCTGACGAACAGACAGAAGTCTTCAGCTTCTCGTAGAGCTCATGGACGTTGGACAGTTCCTGCAGGTCGATAAACAGCACCAGTTACGTAACACTTCTGAGTAAGTCTACTCCTAAAGTGTTGGAGTTGAGTCTCCGCTCACCTCCAGCAGCTCGACGTTGATCAGCTCCTGTGGACGAGACGCTCGTTCCATGAACTCTTCACACAGTGCTGACCTCTCCACCTTCTTCTTCTTCTTCTTCCTGTAGGTGAGCTGGCAGGAGAGGAAGAAGAGGAGAAACACAAGAGTCACAAAGAGGTAAGAGAGGAGTGTGAATTTGACAGGTATTACATCCATACCTTTCAAACAAGTCGGGACAAGTGCAACAAAAGACTCAAAAAACACACTTTGGAACATTCCACAGGTAAGCAGATTCATCGCTAACAGGTGATAAGATCATGACTGGCTATGAAAGGGGCATCCTCTAAAGATTCAGCTGACTTTCAGTCCTTCAGGCAGCACTGCATCATAAGCAGATCTGAGTTTATAAGGTTATCACTGCATCGCTTCAGGAACACTTCAGAAAGCCTTTTATCAGTAAACAGTTTGTTGCTGCACCTACAAATGCAAGCAAAAGCCATTTATCAACAACATCCAACATCCATCATGGCTTCCAGGCTAAACAGTAAAAAGCAATATAGCGAATGTTGTGAGAAGGCAGGCAGCTCACCAGGGTGGGCATGGCGGTGAAATAGAAAGCTTTTTGGGACATCAGCTGTCGCAGGATGTAAACAACGTCGAGGTGCTGAGCGTCCACCGCATCTTTCTCAAATTTCTTTACGTCCTCCCAGTCCTTCAGCGCCAGGTGGATCTGCAGCCAGAACCACAAGAACAACCAATTACAGATTTACAGATTTTGGACTGTAACTGCAGGACTGGAGAGACCATGTGTGTTGTGTTGTGTTCCTGACCTGCTCCGGGGGCGAAGCCGTCTGACACCAATACAAGCCGTGCAGCAGATAAAGTCCTCCAACTCGGATCTGGAAGCTGAACGGAGGCAGGAAGAAGCTGCACGCTGTGTCCAGGATCGCATGACTGAACGCTCGCTTCTCGCGCTTCACAGTGCCACTGCAAAATGACATGTGACCAACCAAGTGAAATACTGATACACATCAACAGACTGGTGCAAGAGCTCATATTCTAACACTGCTGGTGAAATACACAGAATGTGATGAACAGGAACTGGTTGAGATTTCTTCAGCTCAGCAGGCTGTTTCTTATCTAGAAACTCAACACGCTTAAATATGTTTCACTGAGTTATATTTATCAGAGACATTCCAGAAAATGCGATTGAACATCTTGAAATTAAGAAATACGTAAATGTCACTTAATGATATTAAAAAAACAATTAACAAGTCAGATTTTTTATTTTATATATATACAACGGAGACCTCAAAATGTAATGGTTGCACACTTATTAAAGGGGAAATGCTAAAATGGAACAGTAATGTTCTGAAATGATTTGTTAATTAACCAATTAGTCAACTATCACATAATTATTATCAACAATTACAATAATCGAGTAACTGTCTGTCCAATAGATCATTTTATAAGCCAATATTGGCCTATCACAGAAATATACATACAGAGATACGATGGCATCTGTGTTTGTGTCGTCTGAAAACTTTTTTTTTGCTGTTGTTGTTGTTTTTTTTTTTTAAAAAAAGCGTAATGCAGAAAAAGATGTCTGGGGTAATTAATTGATTATTAAATTCCACGTGAAGTTCACCGTTTTGTTGAACTGACATCATTTTGGACGTTAAAGTTTATTGTAAAATATCCTGTCTCCATTACAAATATTTGTCTGTGTATAAGTTTATCAATATAAGAAGTTTTTACTCCCTTTTTACTCCCTGATGTTGGTATCGGTTAGGCTGTGATTGCCACTTAAACAGAAGAAAACCACAGCCTAAAACTACAACCTAACTCTATGATATAACCAATGACTTGACTGATATCAGACAATAAGCAGCACAATGATAGACGAGAAAGTGTTGTTGGATACGTTCAAGGTTAAACGTACTAGAAAATCTGTGAGAACTTCATTTCCCTCCATATCTTGGAGAAAACCTCGAAGCGGACGGACTGGGTCTGCTGGAAGCGGCTCAGCAGCTCCTCGCAGTCCGATTTCACCTGTTTGCGACATAAATCCATCCCACTGCTGCTTCCTCACACAGCTGAGCGACGAAACGCATTAAAATCTAATAAAATCGATTCCATTTAAACAATTTTCTTCCAGAAAACGATCTGTACGAACAGGTAAACAACAGAACATCCCCATGATGTAAACACACGGCTCAACGACTGTCGACGGTTTAGTGCGTCATCAGTACCCGACACCGTCACCAGAGCTGGCGATGCCTTCAAATACAAAGGTAATATCGCATGTCCTATATCTGCAGCTATGTTCTACAGGTATGTTTTCCTTTTACACTAGATATGATGTCGAAATTCTGATCTAATTTAACAGTAAAATTAATTAACCAGAACAATAGAGACAATAATAGAGAATAATAGAGACAATAAATAAACTTTGAAGAAGAACTAGCACTTGCGAATACCTTCTATACGAGCTGTCCCTCGTGTCTCATCATTTTCTATGAACCAAACAACAGCCACAATTAATTTATAATCATGGTGCTATGAAATATTATAATTTTTTATTTACCCGACAAAAATATTGTTTTGGTTCAAGACGATTGTGACGTTCATCGGGTGTACCTGAACGCACCACCCGGATATGCGTGACTCACGTCCTGCGGAAGTAAACAATCTGCGGCTGACGTGGAGCAGCAGACCTTCCCTACCAGCTGACAAAACTGGACTGACTAGAACGACATTGAGCTGTCTAGATAAGCGTCTGTCGCTTCACTCACCGTGTCGTTTTGTATTTTATTAAATGGGCTCCGTTGGCGTCCTCTAAACTCTCGGGATAAACCGCGGTCCTCGTTACATTCTTCGCTGTAAAGTAAAATGGCGGCAGCAGATGAGGCAAGCAGACCGTTCGCCGGACTGTCAGACGTCTCCATCTCAGAGGACATCCCGGTGGAGGGAGACATCTCTGTGCCCGTCGGTGCTTCCAGGACGGATGACGAGTTCTCCACGCTGGACGAGCCGGTGAAGGAGACCATCTTGAGGGACCTGCGGGCGGTGGGGAACAAGTTCATCCACGTTCTCTACCCGAAGCGCAGCTCGGCTCTGCTGCGGGACTGGGACCTTTGGGGCCCGCTGCTGCTCTGCGTGACGCTGGCTCTGCTGCTGCAGGGCGGCGCGACAGACAGCGACGACCAGGGCGGACCGCAGTTCGCTGAGGTAGTGACGTTTATCTGTGTTCAGGGTGGGGGTTCAGAGCCCCGGGGGCCCCACAGTCGCTCACAATGTCAGGAATCTTCTGCTTGTTTTTGTACTTTAGTTGTTTGTTTGAGGGGGCTGTCGCACAAAGGGTGTCGTGTACTTTTAGCACGATTAGCCAAGAATTTAATTGAATTCAATCTCTCCTTTGACTCCCCACTAACATGCATCTTCTTTTGTTCAGGTCTTCGTCATCATCTGGTTCGGCTCCATCATCATTACCCTTAACTCGAAGCTGCTGGGCGGCACCATCTCCTTCTTCCAGAGCCTGTGTGTGTTGGGGTACTGCATCATGCCTCTGACGGTGGCCATGGTCGTGTGCCGGATCATCCTGATCGGTGGCACAGGGAACGTCAGCTTCGCCGTGCGGCTGGTGGTGGTGACGGCGTCCTTTGGCTGGTCCACCTTCGCCTCCACGGCCTTCCTCGCTGACAGTCAGCCGCCCAACCGCAAGGCCCTGGTGGTGTACCCGGTGTTCCTCTTCTACTTTGTGATCGGGTGGATGATCCTGACGTTCTCACCGTCACAGTAGAAGAGAAGCAAAAGGAAAGGATATGAGTTTTTTGTGGAGTGAAAGAACTCAGAGCAACACCGGTATCTGCCTTTGAACAAGATGATTGACTACTGAACTGACTGTGAGTGTTTCTGGGTTTGGATACACCAAAATAATTCCAAGCGAACTCTTTCAGGTGAACAAGGGGCTTGTACTCCAATTCGGAGAAGTCCAGTTGATGCTGTGCTGCAGCAGGGGGAGTTTAAAGCCTGATGAATATGTTCATATTTTTCCAGTTTGTCTCCTAGATGTTTACGAACTGTGTAAAAATAAAGTCCATAGGCTTGTATATAGAAAATCTCGATGAATGTTTGAACCAGCAGGGTTAAATTATTTTTTCCTTCTGGTGTCTTTGGGTGATTGTTGTGACTGACATTACTGCTTACATTTTCACACTGACGGTCGAGCTGTTGTTAAGCGTCTGTCACATAGTTTTTGGCTGTGGTTCTCGCTTTTCAACATGTTTTTGTTTTAGTATTTTTGGGAGTATTTTTGTTTTTATTGAACAGATGATGGGGGAATGATTACAGCAAATGAGTGGAGAGGAAAATTAGGAATGAACAAAGACCTTAAGGCTGGGATGTCTCATGTCATTATTGGCTCATCCCCGATACTGGATGCATCGGCGAAAGAGAGAGTTCTTGATATGCTGTTCACCCAGCTAGCAAAATGGTTGTTTTCCCATTTAAAGCAGTAGTTTGTTAGCCAGTAGCCAGTTAGCTTGTTAGTCTGGTTCTGTAACCAAATTTACCTACTAGCACCTCTAAAGCTCATTTAAAACTCGCTTATTTAATTAGCTCAAAGACTGAAGTTCAAAAATATTTTATGGGGAGTGAAGCACCAGAATATTTTGGCGTAGAAATGAGAGTGGAATCAGTCTTCTCATTAATCAATGTATTTCTCACCATTTCTTTAAAAGTTCACTTTGTAAGATATGGCCAGAATTTTAATTTAAAACATTAAAAAACTACAAATTGACTTTATCAACAGAA
The DNA here is from genome assembly GCF_020382885.2 of Scatophagus argus. NCBI lineage: Eukaryota > Metazoa > Chordata > Actinopteri > Scatophagidae > Scatophagus > Scatophagus argus. The sequence goes on along the minus strand of NC_058507.1, from coordinate 1,422,826 downwards.
AGTGAAGAAACAACAGTGTTGACTTGTGTGTTGTGTCACAGAGATATCTACTGAAGTTAGCATGCTAACCATCCTGTCGGGATGGGGCAGGGCTTTATACCTCTAGAGGGAATAATCTGATACATGAGTGTTTCACAAACCCACCTTCTCTGGTCACAAAGTCTGTGATCTCAGTCTGGTACCCCATCGCCTGTGTCGACTGAGGTCGACGGGGTGCCGCGTGTGATCTGAGGTCGCAGTCCAGGCAGAGTCCACTCAGCTGCAGGTCCACTAGCTCCACAGCTAACTGAGCTAACAGTAGCTTTAGCTACAGCCAAAGACAAGTACAACACAGCACAGTGAGCAGCAGCTGGCAGTTACTCTGCTGATATGCTGTCAGCTATGTCTCTGGAGCTACCTTCAAATTCTGGCCACATTTTACACGTTGCCCCTTTAAGGGCTGGATGTGGTCTGAAACTTGTCTAAAATTGTGAGCGTCGCCTCCTTTTCAAAAGACAGTTCAGGGTGACCGTCACAGAGCCTAGCAAAGCAAAACTTCACAGTGCGAGGAACAACTTCTGTTCAGACCAACTCTCAGCTCCAGCATTTAAACTGACTCACAGAGGAGTGGAAATGGTGGATAGAGTTTCTGGGTTGATATTTCTTTGCCTCATTTAGTCTCCATGATGGTCACCCACATCCATTTTCAGTGGTTCAGTATACGAACGAAGTTAACACAGGCGTTTGTATGACTGTGTGACTTCCTGTTCAGGCTGAATGTTTGTGAGCTGCTACTCACCTGCCTGATGTTCTCCCACATCATTGGAGCTCCTTTTGTTAACCTCTTTTAGTTTATGTTTGTTCATTTACATCAGCAAATGAAAAAGATTAAAATATATTTGAGCAGATCTGATTGTGTAGAAATTTGTGCTGATATTTTAAGGTGTCTGCGTGTGCATAAGTGACTGTAACAGCAATTAATGATCAGTATCTCACATGGTGAAGGATCTTTTGAAGGATCTGGACCTGGAAAAGATCTTGAATTTGGTGTTTCAGACAGCGTGGGCAAAAAAAACGTTCACATTTCAATTCATAATTCATTGTTGCGTTAATTACACTCTGTAGAAATGGACTTACATGCTTTGTTCACGAGACCGATGACTGACGTTTAGACATGACGTACATTTGAGGGGGGAAAAGAAGAAAATCTCAGTGTCAAAATTTGTGATGGAATGTAATTAAGTACAATTTACTCAGCTCAGGTACAGTTGTACTTCAATTGAGTGCTTCCATTTTCTCCTAATTTATAACCCCACTACACTTTGGAGGCAAATACTTTACTTTTTACTCCACTGCGTGTATTTGAAAGGAAACAAATGTACTGATGGATAAACGCAGAACGTAAAGACTAATGCTGACCATCAGACTGCGCTGAAAGAAGTACCAAAACTACAGCGTAGAAATACTCTTATGAGTAAAAGTTCTGCATTCACATTTTTACTTGGGTACTTTCATAATCACATTATTGGATTAAAAGTCTAATTTTTGTTTATGGGTTTCATTATTAATCATCTCGTCTGGTGGTTCAAGTTAACCCAACGGTTAATTCACCATTTCAACATAAAGACCGAAGATCGTCACCTTCGTCGTCATTCAAAAGCTTTTCAATAACAATCGACGTCATCACCGCGCGACGGCGGCTGCGCTGCAACATGAGCTTCCTGTGTTCGCAGCCGTCACGTGAGTGTAAACAGACGCTGCTGTCAGTGTCCACACGTCAGTGCGACACGGAGGAACACGCTACCCGCTTCCTGCCCTCTGGAAGCGGTGTGAGCTGCAGCTTTTTGAGCTGAGACTTTTCTGATGGAGGAGCTGCAGCGGCTCCCTCCAGAAGTTTGGGTCTACGTGTTCAGCTTCCTGTCCACGGAGGAGAAACACACGGTCCGCACCTGCTGCAGGTACCTGAAGAAGCTCATCGACCACCCGTCCCTGTGGAGGGACCACACGGTGATGCTGTCCGACCTCCGCCGCTACACCTACGGCTACTGGGACACCCTGCGCTACCGCAAGCTCACCCGCGTGGCGGTGCGACACCTGCGGCGCAAAGAGTGGCGGCGGCTCGTCAAGTTCCTGCCGTCCCTCACCGCCATCGTGTTTGTGGACGGAGGGCGACTGTACAAGGAGAAATACCTGGACAACCTGTCGCGGTTCCCCGATTTGAGGGACCTGGGGGTGCGTAACGCTACCTGGGACGAGCCGATGTTGGGGCGGAGCCTGATCGAGCAGCTGCGGGAGCGGCTGACGCACCTGAGCGTGTGTAACGTCCGGCTGACGTGCACGGTGGAGTTCATTAACGCCGTGTCGCACCTGGTCAACCTGCGGTCCCTGCTCTTCCACCAGCAGGGGGAGGGCTACGGGCTGGACACCGTGAGGCCGGTACCCCGCAGCGTCTTCCACAACCTGCTGCTGAGCCTGAAGAAACTGAAGCACCTGTCCTGGGGGATGAGAGGGGAGCCGCCGGACCCGCTGCCCGACGACTACCTCAGCCCGCCGGACCCGGAGCAACCAGGTCAGCCCGTAACCTGCACCAGATTAGACCTGGGCGGTATATCGGTGTTAAGTGTTATACCGGAATATTTTAGAAAGAGATATGAAAGTGCGACAACACCGTCATACCGATATATGTATATTTATTTATATATATATGTCTAAAAGTTACGTTATGGAAGTTTTGCTTTGCAGCCGGTTGCTTCTCTCATCTAGATGTGCAGGCTCGAACATCAAACGCTCTCTCTTTGTCTCTGTGTCTCTGTGTCTCTCTGTCTCTGTGTCTCTCTTTGTCTCTCTGTCTCTGTGTCTCTCTTTGTCTCTCTGTCTCTCTTTGTCTCTCTCTCTCTCTGTCTCTCTGTCTCTGTGTCTCTCTTTGTCTCTTTGTCTCTCTGTCTCTGTGTCTCTGTGTCTCTGTCTCTCTCTTTGTCTCTCTGTCTCTGTGTCTCTCTGTCTCTCTGTCTCTGTGTCTCTCTTTGTCTCTTTGTCTCTCTGTCTCTGTGTCTCTCTGTCTCTGTGTCTCTCTGTCTCTGTGTCTCTCTTTGTCTCTCTGTCTCTGTGTCTCTCTGTCTCTCTGTCTCTGTGTCTCTCTTTGTCTCTTTGTCTCTCTGTCTCTGTGTCTCTGTGTCTCTGTCTCTCTCTTTGTCTCTCTGTCTCTGTGTCTCTCTTTGTCTCTCTGTCTCTCTTTGTCTCTCTCTCTCTCTGTCTCTCTGTCTCTGTGTCTCTCTTTGTCTCTCTGTCTCTGTGTCTCTCTTTGTCTCTCTCACTCTCTCTTTGTCTCTCTCTCTCTCTGTCTCTGTGTCTCTCTGTGTCTCTCTCTCTCTCTGTCTCTCTGTCTCTGTGTCTCTGTGTCTCTCTTTGTCTCTCTCTCTCTTTGTCTCTCTCACTCTCTCTTTGTCTCTCTCTCTCTCTCTCTGTCTCTGTGTCTCTCTGTGTGTCTCTCTCTCTTTGTCTCTCTCTCTCTGTGTGCATGCAGACCTTTCTTCATCCACACACAAACACACTTTCTATTTTCTTTTAAATCACTGAAATGACACTAATCACTGTGTCCTCCTCCTCCTCCTCCATCTCCATCTTACAGGAGTGTCCCGGTACGGTGGCCCCGCGCTGACCAGTCTGGAGCTGGTGGATTACCCAGAAACCATCCTGCCAGTGGATGCGCTGAGGAGCCTGTCCTCGCTCAGGTCTCTGACTGTCCGCTACAGGTACATCAGAGATGGCATCGAGTGCCGCTTGCCGTCCTGGCTGAGTCCTCTCCAGCAGCTGGAGACGCTCAGCATCATCGGTGAGTCAGACCCTTCACAGATCTTTCTGTGTTCATAGGGATAATGAGGACCAGCTCAGATGTTTCCTGGTTACTTGCTGGTGTGGGCATGTGAAACTGATTCTTGTTGAGAGCAGAGACTCACATTGTTTTTGTCTTCGTCCCCTCAGGTGGTAACTCTCTGGCTACGTACACGACCACCATCCCGTCCAGTGTGACCAGACTGACGCTGCGGGTTGCCATCACTCTGAAAGACATGGACTCCATCGCACCTAAAGTGCCGGCACTCGAGCACCTCGACATCGAGCAGAACCGCTCCAGCGGCAGCCTCTGCAGGCGGATCCCCATGTTGTTCCCTCAGCTCAGGACGCTCAGGATACGGTGAGCCGCACAGGAAGTGATTTCACAGTCATTTTCAGTTTGTTTTCTGTAGTTGTTCTGTGCTGTTTGGACGACGTTCACAGCATTTCCTGATATTTAAATGACATCATTCTTATCTGCACAAAAAATTATCGGCAGCAACATTAAGAATTTGTTTCTAAAATTTAAAAATCCTAAATGATATGACAAAATTTAAAAAAAATAGTTTGGGTAATAAAAGACCTTGAACACATCATCTTTGGCTCCAGGAACTTGTGGCGGGTATTTTTCACAAGTTATTGAGATTTGATACATCAAACGGGTCATTGATTAAGGTGATAACTACTGAATTTAAACACTTTGTATTAGCATTTGAAAAGAAGCAGTGAGGTCAACATGTGGCCTCGTTAGTCTTGAAGCGCTTCTGCAGATACGTCCAACACTCGTTTGTCTCTCAGGTTTTTCCGCAGAGAACCGGAGAAAGACCTGCTGAGCCTCCACCGGCTGCGACACCTGGTCCAGCTGGAGCTGCTGGTGGAGCGCTCGTTCATCCTGAGGGACTACCTGAACGGTCACCCCTGGCCCAGCCCCTGTGTGCAGAGGCTGATCGACCAGCTGCGAGAGCTGTCCGAGAACCGGATCACCGTCGTCACGACGATGCGCCAGAGAAACCCGCTGCGAGAGTGCGACTGTCTGTGGGAGGGCGACTGAGGAGGGGAGGATAAGAACACGGGGAAAGTGGAATTTATTCCTCCTGAAGCAACGAGAAGAAGAAGAAGAAGAAGATGACAAAGTCAGGAACAAAAGCAGGAATCAAAAAGCTGAGGTGACGACTGCTGCCGTTGGGACAACGAGGCAACTGCAGGTGGAAAATCAGTGCCTCTGAAATCGTTCTGGACGATGAGCCAAACATTAGAGTTTGGAAATTAAGCACCTGAGTCCACACAAGATCCCCTGGTGCATTCGAGTGCTAGTCAAGAGACTGAAGACTCAGCGTTGACATTGAGGGAGAAAACCAGTGAGAAGACCTTGTGAGGTGACTCGAGGCGACAGCTGTCATAGAGCGGAGACTGGTCAGCGTCAACGCCGGCCCACAGCGCGCCCACAGCCCGCCCACAGCCCATCCAGATTGTCTCAAGATGCCAGATGTCGAGCTGATTAAACAGCCAGCTTGATTAATTGACCAACCGATTAACGGGTCTGTCAGAGAAAGAAGCAACAGAGTGCTGAATGTGACAGGAAGCTGCTGTTGTATACGTGGAGGACAATTAGTTTGTATTAACCAGGGAATAATGTCCCGTATTAGTCTAGCTTTTCTTAAAGAGACAGTTCAACTTAAATCAAAAACACATATTTTTCCTTTTTCCTGTACAGACTTCTGCCTTCTCGTCAATGTAACGGAACTCGATGACGCTTCACCTCGTGGTGCTCAAAGAGACGAAGACAAAACACAACTGAAAAACTCAACAGTAACGTCTGTCTCCAGATATCACGACCAGTTACTCAAGAGCACCCACAGAGCTTCTTGTGGGCAGTTTCATGTAGGAACTATTTTCTCTCCGTATCACAGCGCAGAAGGAAACGTGCGTCTTCTCATGGACAAGAGGCTAACTAGGCTAACTAAGCTAATGTTGCACTTTGAAGCTTCTTGATGGATAAGCAGCACAGGTAAGAGGTGAACTATCTCTTTGAATGAAACCAGTCAGACTGGAGTTAGGAGATCAGGGCAGCTCATTTTATTTATTATTATTGTTTTCTACGTAATTATAAGCATTTTTCAGGTGCAGCTCTTCTCGGCTCGAGGAGGGACACTTTGTTTTCGGCAAACCTCGATTGCACTTTGATTGTTTGGGTTTGTGAGGAAATGAATACAGACAGAAACGTGCATATATTTTATTTATTTTGTTGTATTTATGTATGTGTTCATCAAAGACTCAAGTTGTTGTGTTATTGTTTAAACTGAATTTCACGCATTTTGTGTTTCATAAACTTTAAATATCAGACGAGTATTAAACTCAAACGCTGATGAAAATTCTTTAACATCCGCAGCGTTTTCCATTTTTGTTTCTCTAAACTAAAAACCAGTGCTCATGCCTTCAGCAGCCAGTTAGAGGTTTTTATATTTTTATACTTTCAGAATTGTCTTTTTTGGTTTTTACTGTTATTTTTATTTCTATTCATTTTGGCACTCAGTGTGGGTAGCAAAGGAAGAATTTCATTGTGCAGGGAAACATGTTTCTTTTTGTGCATGTGACAATAAAACACTTTGACTTTGAAACATCAGTTTAACTTACGGTGGCCACAGAGTGCTCAATTTACCATGAAGTAAGCAAAAGCGAGATGTGACTTAAGATGAATTACAACTCCATGTTTCTTATAGTCTGCAGCTCACTCAGAGTGACTCGTGTCTCAGTGTATTTTGGGGCTTGTGTGATGTGAAATCCTCTCTGGGAAGGCAAAGACTGTGATGCACAGAGTCCTATTTTGTAACAACAGTTTTTTAATCAGATTTTTCTTATCTGAACTGTACATTATAAACAGTATGAGCAGTTTTTTCACACAGCAGTGTGTACAAAGTGATCATTTGTGTATCAAAGCCTGATTTATCTTCTCCCTCTGAGCCACAGAGCTCCGGTGCTTTCCGAGCCCTTTTAGCCCAAACCACGATGTCTTCGCCACAGGAAACAGGAACCCATTAGGTAATCAGGTGCAGTTAACGAGTGGTGGCTCTGACACATGACCACAACCAGAGCTCAGGTGACCGTCTGACGTTTCCTGCTGGTCACTAACATCATAAGCAAAGTTTGGCTTTGCTTCGACCTTCTGAGAGAAGAACGAGACAGAGTGGGACTGACCAACCGAGACACATAAATCACAGATTTACATCACAGCAAATACATACAAAGAGACAGAAATCCTGTTGTTTTCCTTCTGTAAAACTCTTTCAGTTGTCGCTGTTTTCTTCACCATCGGGATAATTTGCTTTTAGTCTTCCTGAGTGGAGCTCAGCACTCCAGCAGGAGTGTCAGCGGTTCTAAAGAGTTCAGGTGGATCTCTTGTTGTGGTCTGTAGACTCCCCGCTCCACCTTCACGCCTGCCTCTGTGCACTTCACCGAGCAGGACATGAGCTCTCTGCAGGCGGACACCAGGTGTGAAAAGAGCTGGGCTCCCCTCCACCGCTCACACCTCCCCTTGTACTGAATCCTTCCCTTGGGCACCACCTCCCCCGCTAGGGAGTCCTGGGGAATCAACAAAACGCTCCCGGGAAGGTCAAGAACAGAAACTGCACGCCCATTTTCTCTTCGGAAAAGTTTGACTGTCATCAGTCTGCTGGCTGTTGATGAGATCACAAAAGAAAAGGAAAGAGGTGGGATTTCTACAGAAATGAAAGCTCAGAAAATGTAACTCTGTGAATGAAATGGTCACTTGTCTCATGTTCCTCATTCTGAATTTAGGATGCTGTTGTCCCCTAAATGGTTGCCTGAAATTTTTAAATGAAGACCATACAAATCCTGAGTCGACCACACGTGGCAGCTGAGACCCCGTTCTTACTGCTGGTTTTTATGTGAGGAAATGCTGTATAATACTGGGCCACAGTACAGCTTGTAGAGTAAAAAGACATCTTACCCATCTCATGGGTGACGTCCTCAGCGGCTCCGTGGAAGAAGCACACATAAACCACGATTCCCTCCTGGATCTGAGGACAGAGAGGCACAGTGAGGATCCACTCGGTGGAGGCTACAGCTACGCCATAAAGCACACATTCACTTTAAATTCAGTCAGTAGTTTATGTAAAAGGACCACATGGAAAGGCCCACTTCTTTTTACATGTTGGATTATCTACTCAACAAATAAAAGGCACATCATCCCAACAACTAATCCGCAGTTCAAACTCGGACAAATCGACTCATCCAAAGATAAGAAACACTCAAAACAGTCAAAGTTGAGCACATTTTAATCTAAAAGGTTAAACATTGCCCTGCCCCTCTTCCCAATTGTATGTACATTGTAAGTGTTTATTATTAGAGTGTGTGAACCAGCCAACCAGATACTGCGACTCATCCAGCTGAAACTCCTCCCCCTTGTCTAAGTGCATCTTTAAAGAACATTTAAGACACAGTTGAAACAAACACAAACACGCCCACCTCCGCCCACTGAGCGTCCGCTCCATCCATGGCTGGTTTGGTCTTAACCTTTGCCTGACTGCACTGCTGGATGACCATCCGGGCCTGCAGACTCCTGAGCCTCTGAAAGGGGGCAGGCCTGCACACAAGTACTTCAGTACATACTACCACATGTACTAATACTGTTAAGACACATTAATTAACTGTGTAGCTATAAAGGAAGACTACAGTTCAGGGACAGCAGCACATCTTTTGGGTCAGTAGTGCTCTGTGACTCACTTGTCCCCCTCAGAAGGACGTCTGGCTGTCTGTGCCTGGTCAGAGTCGCCTATGGTGAAGACGGGCCAGGGTTTGGTGCTCTGGGCCACCACAGGCTCCAGACCACAGCCGGAGCTCCTCTGCGTCAATGAGCCCGCCTCCAGGTCTGCCTTTCTCCGCTCCGGGTGCTGGATGTGGGTTTGTCTCTTCGCTTCGGACTGGGACCTGGTCTTAAGTCCTCTGTTTTGACTTGAAGGTTCCATTTTCTTGATTGCAACTGGTGAAGGTTTCACTGGGGGCTCAGGTGGAGGACAAGACTCTGTGAGGGGTTTGGATATGCCACAGCAAGGTGTTCTGGTGCCACCCTGAGAGCCACTAGTCTTTTTCTGGTCCTGAGGTTGTGTCTGCTCCTCTGGCTGAGCTTCTACCTGAACCATGAGGCTGCTTTGGCTCTCAGGCTGAATGTCAGAGCCATCTGTCCCCTTCTGGATTTCAGACTGTTGAGGGGTCGCTCTACTGACAGACAACAGTCTGACAACAAAGGGGGCGTTAGGAGTCCTTGGCTGGAGGTTGATGGGAGTTCTTAGATGAAGAAGGATGGGAATTCTGGGCTGAGGGCTGATGGGAGTCACAAGCTGGGAGGACAAAGGTTTCTCCTAGGATTGAGATGAAATACTCAGGTTTGGTGGTATAAAATAAACTGTCTTCCAGCAGACACAGGTGATGTACAGGTGTTGTGTGTGTGTGTTTGAGTTGAGCGTGAAACCTGCCACTCTGACCTCTGAACCTGTTGCCGACTGCCTCTCTTCATCACCATCAGGATCACCATCATCCTGTCCTCTGTGGACAGGAGACGAAAAAGGTGAAATTCAAACTTTATGAACTGTTCATTAATATTACAGCTACTTTAATCTATCGCTGTTGCTTCTGTTGAACTGTGACAGTTTACTGTGTTTCTGAATATTGCTGTTGTACCAACATTAATACTCCAACTGCTCCAGTAACTCCCGGTTTACCTCTGACGACTTTTAGCTCCTTCTGTCCTGCTCGCTGGCTGAAGCGCAGCTCTAAGTTTGTCTCGCACACACCTGACTTCATCGTCACGACTCTGTGGTGGACTCAGCACCTCCAGAAGGGATTCTGGTCCTCCTGGTTCTGTTTCTGGATTTTTCCTTTTCTTGCTGCTGCACTCTGAGCAGCTGTGGATCCACTGCAGCACATCAGACCTCATGGTTTTCCAGAAGTACCTTACAGAGATTCAGGGTGGACAGTAATGAAGTACATTTACTTCAGTACTTTAACTCAAGGAAAGACTGGACTGAACAACAACTTCTCACTGGTACTGCAGTAATACTTGACCAGGACTACTTATATTTTGACTCAAGTACGTCCACCACTGTGTAAACCAGGAGCAGGTTGTTAATACACCAGCATGAAGCTGCACCTCCAGTGTTAACTGTAATCTTTATCTAAAAAAAACCCCAAACAAACACAAAAACTGAAAACAATCGCAGCTTTGTGCCAAACTTTGCCTTCTTGGGTTTAAGCGAAGTCACACAGTGTGAGGATCGTACAAAATGGATAAATAACTGACTGACTCACACTTGGCTGAACCATGAGGCTGTTTGTTTGTGATGGACAGGAAGTGACGATGATTTCTGTGTGCGTATTAGTGTTCCAGATCTTTGACCCTTCTGCAGCATCAGTAAAGGTTCATGACTGAGGGGATCCCCTCTCACCTGTCTTTGAGCAGTCTGAGACACTTGTTGGCATCGAGGTGGTTCAGTTCGTTGTGATAATCCTCCAGGACGGCTTCAACTTGCTGTCTGCTCCTCAGAACCAAACGTGCCCGATCTCCTCCTCGCACCATGTGGAGCTCATCGTCTAGGCAACCAGGACACAAGTCGTCTTTGCATTTCAGTTTCACGCGACAGTTTAGTGCTACAGGAACAAAATGTGCGTTGGACCTGAAGACAGACTGTCTCAATCTGAATGGAGGCATCTCTCAGGATACTTTCTCGCCATACTTTCAGACAGATGGAGTTATGATAACAACGGTGCGTTACACTGGTTCCTCAGCGGTTCTTGACTGTTTCATTTGAATAATTATTGGGCCCGAAGATGTTAAATTACAAGACAATACAGAAACTAAAAGCAACAACAGCAAAAATAACAATAAAAACTGTGATTGTGAAGCAAAGCTCAGATTCCATGTTTTTAAATGTCAACGGGGCTACGAGTAAAAACCCTGGAACATCAGCACTGTGCATGTGTCACATGTCTCAGAGAAAAGCCTCCTTGGTGGCGTGGCTTTACTCCGCGACAGCAGAGCTCCTCCAGGTGTTGCTTTAGTTGTTTATTCAAATGTAGATTGTGGTTTGTACACACCTTTGATGACAAACGCCTTGCAGAACCTCCTGAAGGTGTTCTTCTCTACGTAGCTCAGTCCAGGAGGATAGGTGCGAGTGCTCAGGTAGAGCTCCACAGCGTCGTACTTAGCAAAAAAGGCCTGCTCACACAGGGAAAGGTGAGTGCGGTGAACAGATAAATACTGCTGGAAAAGGCATCAGAATTTGGCTGGGAATCATCTTGTCACTTTCTTCTGACGTGCAACGTATAATATGTTGTCAAATCCTGACTTAGGCTCGAGGACATACCTCCTCCCCCAGGGCAGGCTGGGCCGGACGTCTGGACGGACTCTGTGGAGGAAAGACACAACCGGCTACTGTCATTTCACTCGTTCATCATTCAAGGACCTGATATGTACAGGAAGTAACTCCTGTGCCTTACGCCTGAGTCGCTGTGGACCATGGGTGTGGGCACGGCGTCTGCATGGAGGGCGACCTTCTCCCCGCTGCGGTCGAAGCAGTCCTCTGTGAAATGTGTCGAACAAACAGACGACCGGAGACGAGGATGCCAGTTAGGACGACCGACAGCCTTCAGCCAGCGAGTCAGCAGGGCCGCGTTGTGAAGCGGAAACCTGAAGGTCAGGACAGATGATTATCCATCAAAGAAGAAGCATACAGATAAAATAATGTTTGCATCATTCACCCGTAGAGGCCAGACTGTTTGTCCTGTGGTGACTGGTTCTAATTGGGCTACTTGTTTGTCTTAACTGAAGGCGATGACGGGTTTGTTTCTGGATCGCCCCCTAGTGGCTGGCTGCAGTGTTGTGTTCAAGTGTTAGTTTTTTCATTTAGCTTCTAGGCTGTTTCTGAACAACAGTTCATTATTTAATCACTAATTGATCCAGCAGATTCTACGATTAGAGATTATCAGGTAGCTCTCTAGCAGCTCAGCCGTAAAATGTGCTCATACTTGTGGAAGGTGAGGCCCAGGCCTCGCTCCACCGGCCCACAGCAGTTGGTGCAGTTGGAGACGCTGCAGCGGAGCCACTTCCTCTTGGTTCTGTTGAGGCAGGTGTTGCAGCTGGAGATCCAGCAGGCCAGGTCTCGGGTCATGCTGGCCCAGTAGAACTGCTTTGTGATCTCTCGCTGGCAGAGTGCCTGGCCACAGTGACCCTGGTCGTCATGGAACTGCTTCAAGATGGAGTTTACCTGGGGACAAAAGGCAGCACGGTTGGTTCTTTTGTCACGGGAGCTCCTGAGCTCTGTGTTGTTTTATTGTTTTAAAAAAATCTTTTTAATTGAGGTTAGACTAGAGTTAGACTTGCTGTCGCTGGACATTCAGGTGCGATGGTACTTTCTGTTGAAGGGGTGTTTATTTTCCAGACAATTCCTGCTCTTATGCAGCGTTTGTTCAAACCAGTGACCAGCAAACCTTAAGTTGCTGCAGCTACACATTTACACATTGAGTTTCAGCTTCTTAAAAGAATTTCCCTTCGGGGATAAATAAATGAATTCTGATTCTGATTCTGATAATGAACTGCAAAGAGATGAAACAAACCTCCTCTCTGCTTCGCGGTACTCTGACAGGAGGCGAGACTCGAGTGTACATCAGCACCCCGTCTGAAACACAAGACAAAAGTTCCTAAAGGCATTTAATCTGAATTAATCTGGTTACTTAGGGAGTAAAAGATGACGACGCTGTGTTTAATCACTCTTCCCACTCACCTATTAGGCCAAAACGCTTGGCCATCCTTTTCAAAGCAAATCTGCTTCTCTTGCTTTCCACAGGTAAGACCCTGTGACTCAAATACCTGCAAAGCAGAAACATTTCAACACAAATGTAAAAACGTAACTTACAACACGTGAACGAAGCGGTCAGGTGGTCGCACGTCTACCTGGCGATCTGGCTGTAAACAGAGAAGCCCGGCTCTATGATGGTCCTCCTCCTCTTGTGCTCCCTCACTGTCTGGACCACCATGGAGTCCTGGTCAGGAGCCTGGAGGCAGTACTGGTGTTCCTGCAGCTCCACGGGTGTTTCAGAGTGATCAGCAGCTGTGGACAGGAAGTCTTCCAAGGAGTTGGACTGGAGGACGTCCTCATCTGAAGGAACAGCAACCTGGAAACCGAGGGGGATTACCTGATCAGGTTACACCAGCTAAAGGCTGCACAGGAAGAGCCGCAAAGCAGATCAGACCTGGAAAAAATAAAGCCTTAACTGACCTTATGGAAATTTTGCTTTTATAACAGTGGATTTATGCCTTTGAAATAAAAGTGATTTTTTTTTTTTTATTCAAAAAATGTCACCTCCACTAAGGGCCAAAAAAATTCAATACAGTTTTAATGTGTCAATAAAATCTTGGAATGAGATACATGCTATTACATATACTTTGTGTTTTTGCTTTCAAAGGGGCAACTTGTAATGTAAGTACTTTACAAATACATGCAAAGTAAATAGTGCACATGTGCAACATGCAGTGCAGAGGTGATCATTCTGTGCCTCTGCGTCGCGTCACCTCGTCCTGCTGCACTGTCACAGGGACGATGGTGGGCACCGCCTCTGGCGATAGAGTCAGCTGACCCTCCTCGCTCACTGAGAAGCTGGACGCTTCGAAGTGTCTCGAGCAGAGGTAGGAGTTTGATCGCAGCGATCCCTCATCCCTCTGAGCCACCGTCAGCCACCTTCGCCGTCGCTCAGCATCTTTTGGGAACCTACAGGACGGAGGTTTTCATTTGAAACCTGAACCGTCTGTGTGTGGAGTAACGCAGGGCTCCATCTCAGGTCCTTTTTTATCCTCATTAAATATACTTCCTGTGGGTTCTGTTTTTAGGGAGGGCTCTCGTTTAAACCAAAGAAATCTGAGCCATGTCTAACAATACTACGAGCACTACGCTAAGAATATCATTCTTTTTCATTTTCTAACTTATCAGAGAACTGTTATGTGGTGTCCGACCTGTGGAAGCTGAGCTCAGGGTAAACGTAGCTGGAGGCATCGCAGCCATAGGCCAGGCAGAAGCGGACAGGCAGCTCGGGCGGTTGGGCAGGAGTTCGGCTCTGACAAACGACGCAAGCTTTGATCCAGGTCTTCACCGCCTCCGTCACTCCAACCCAGTAGTACATCATCTGGAGGAGGAAGAGGAGGAAGATCTGTCTCATTCACTTCCTCACCGCCACAGCAAGTGTTAAAATAAGGTCATCTAATCTAACCATTATCTCCTTTACTGCCCGGGCCCTGCCAGCATGATTGTTGTTGTCATGGTAACGGGTCAGAATCTCCCTCACTTCCTCATCGTTCCTGACAACTCGGAGGAGGCGGCCTCGATAAGAACGCCACAGACAGCCGTCTGGAGGACGGAGGGAGGACAGACAGTCAGTTACAGTGAAAGTAAAACCAATTCAAAATCATTTTCAGTGAGAGACCACATGGTTCACATGGTGTTGCTCTGACATACCTTTATAGAGAAAGTGTTTACTGGCAGCTCGGGTCACTTTCATTGAACTCTTTGATGCACCTGCAGGAAAAGTTCCCTTCCGCACAAAAAGTTCCACTTTGTCCATTAAGTCAAAAGAAGGCATCTGAAACGGAGGAAAACAGAAACAAACAAAAGTGATGGCACAAGCTTTAACTCTTCAACTCATTTACGGCCAGAAAACAAATGAAAATCAATCTAATCCATGCACTTTACACACAGTAAAGCTGTAAGGACAATCAAATATTTATTATCTTTTCTCCATTTAACACTGGATATTTGATTTCTGTGTTGATACCTTAAAAAAAGCAATCAACTGGTATTTAATTATAAACAATGATGCTAAACTTGTTCTTTTTGTTACTAATAAGCAAATTTTCCTCCACGCCCTATTAAACACATCTGGGTTTTGAACAGTAATTTAGCCAAAATAAGACAAAGTTATCTGAGCATGAAAAAAAAATCTGTGTCATTTTCAGACAGCAAAATTATCGTGAAAACAACACCTTAGAACATCTTACATCCGGTAAACATAAATTCCCGTTACACCGTCATCAACTTTCAAAAGAAGCCCAAGTTTGAGTGCGTAATTATTTAACTGAGCTGTTCGCAAACAAACATCTTAGTTCACTTTGCTCAATCTAACTGTAAGTACAAATTATCCGCAGTAATAAAATTCAGGTTAAACTAATGGCTAGATGTTGCATTTGTTGGTGTGCAGATTTAAGCTAGCAGCAGCACGCAGCGACCTTGAACGTTCCGGTTTGAACATTTTCAAAATAAACGTTTAGGTTTTGCTTCTTTAGCTTGAAAAAACATTCTGACATTTTATTTCGGTGTTGACTGAAACAAGTTGTTAACTTTGTCGCTTTTAAATGTCTGGAAATATTGTCATCAACATCATACAAGAAAAGATGAAAGATTTACATCTTCAGATTTGAATGGTTGTAATTGCAAGTTATGCTATTAGTGTTGTTGACATAAGAAATCATGTTTTTAAATCATCTTTACTATGATACATAGACAGCTCAGATACATCAGTAAATTTGCAATTTTTATGTTTTGTAAAATCGATCACTTGTGTTCCCAAAGGTGTGTCCTTTTATTTTGATGCCAAAATCGTTTGACCGGAAGTGTTTTTGCTGCCACAGAGGAGCAGATTTGACGCATGTTCTAAAAGCTGCTGTAACCAGAGAATTTCTAAACAAGCGTTCTGTGTGCTAGTTATTTCCGTTCCCCGAAGCACGCCCGAGCGCCTCCTGCTGGTCAGGAGGAGACTCTTGCGTTACTTTGCAGTCAGTCGAAAGTCGAATAACGGCCATATAAATACTACAAGGTTTTAAACTTTATTTCATATAATTGTGCAAAAGCTTCAATGACTATGACAACACGTTAACCTTATGAACAAAATAATACCCAAATCTATACGGACACTCAAACATTACATCCATATACGTCAGTTAACCATCTGATTCCCGTGGGGACATTTGTGTGCTGCTACAACAGCGCAGACACAAGAGCCTGCGTGAGGTTGAAAGTGATTTTAGTGAAGGCCATTTTCAGACGAGACAAGTTCAAAAACGACACACTAGAAATGTACGCATAAATCAAACATCAGTACACGGGCCTTGTAGCCTCATTGGTAGATATTTAGACACTAATTAAGAGACAGTATTGATGATGACACTAGCAAAGCCTTCCCGCCTTCCCCTGCAGTTCAGAACTCCATCAGTTGTGTGTAGGGTCCGTTGGTGTCGAGCTTCAGCACTTGTCTGTTTCCATACGTCCCGTGTTTCACCGCCACTTGAGCCCCGCCGCCCGCTGAGGCGGCAGCCGCCAGTTCCTTCTCACACAGAGAGACGAAGGTGCTGTAGAGCCGCAGTCCGTCCTCTTTGCTGATGTTGTTGTGGTACTGCATGGCCCTGCCTTTGGGCTTCCCGCCCAGCGTGGCCTGAGGGACGATCAGCAGGCTGCCGGGAAGCTCCGTCACCGACACCACCTTCCCCGAGCCGGACTCACAGAGCCGCAGGTTCAACAGTGTGGACACTGGACAGGAGAGAGGACACGGCAGTTAGACAACGAGGGGCTCACGGGAGGCGCACAGCAGGACGGAGTCCAAATGGGTCAAAGGTTAAAGAGGGTCACTGACCCATTTTGGGCAGGATGTCGTCGGTGGCTCCTTTAAAGAAGCAGATGTAAATCACCATCCCTCTGTCGATCTGTGATGTGGACCAATAAGAGGTCAGTGTTTCTGTAATACTGTAATATCAGCACTTCAGGTGCAGCCAGCGGTCACCTGTCCTCACCTGGACAAACTGAGCTTCTGAGTGCTCGTCTGCCGGTTTCACCTGAAGTCTGGCTTGCAGACACTGCTGCAGCACCGTCCGAGCCACCGGACCGCAGCTCTTCTCCGTCATCACGGCTCGGATCGTAAACTTCCTCTCACTGTGTCCCCGGGTTAAAGTCGGCCCAGCTTATGGGGAAAATGGTTCACACTGTGAAGCCGAATACCGACTTCAGAACTGACACAAACGTTCAATGAAAGAACAAGCGCAAGTAAACTCATGCAACGCACTTCCGTGTTTACGTCAGTGGATCTGGCCCAAAGATGCGCGGTGCTGCGCACTGTTTTCGCAGTCTTTCTCTTCCTTATTTTAATTTGTTTCCTTATCTCGCTCTCTACCTCCCTAATTATTTGTTTGTTTGCTTGTTATTTCTGATTTACATCATCGCTTGGTGGATTCGGTTTTCTACATCAGCTTTTGTTAAGCAATATAAAGCTAAAATGTATTCGTAAGTAATTAAGATTAAAAGGACAACAATTAAAGAAGCATACACAACAGCTGGGGGTATATCTTTAAAAAACAACGAAATAAAAAGGTGCGAAGAATGGATTAGAGGAGAAACATGGGACTATTTGGAGAAGGAAAGAATCCCCCCCAAAATAAAAAAATCACTCCGACGTCACACACGCATGCGTACTGTGCGCAAGTTTGATGCGCACCAAGCTAGCGATCTGAGGAGCATCTCAGCAGCTCAACATGACTGCGTTCACATACAGCAGACTGTCCCATTTACTGAGAATATCTGTGAACAAACCTCCAGTTTTACGAACACGGACAGAAATACCACACGGGCCTGCGTGTTGTGTGCAGTCCATACGCTGCCAGGTGAGATTCCTGTCTGTGTCTGTTAGCACAACCCCGTTCAGCTCCAGCTAAGCTAGCTAGCAGCTTCATGTTAACGTCAAGGTTGACAGAACGCAAGAATGAAGCCGGAAGTGTGATTTCGTATTCGAAATAAAAGCGATGACGGTAGAACAAAACTCTTCTAAAATGAAAATACAATACGAAAACACATTTGAATGTCAAAATACAGTTTTATCGATACACATATAACGCAATATGCATGCAATTTTACTTAAATGGTGTATTAATTTGAACCTTGTAACCGGAAGTCTGTTTTTAATTTGAAATCTCTTGGCTTACATTGACAGTTGTTGTTGACTGTCACTAACCAGCGACTCGTTCTTTGACACGGTCTAAAAGGTTTACATTGAAATGATATTTGCTATTTTTTAATTCCTAAAGCTAAAAAGCAAAATTATTTTCTAATTAAAAGGTAGCAGTAGCAATAATAATAATTGTAGCTCTGGAGGCAGTTGCAATGATTCTGCTTCAGTTCAGTGTCCGACTTCACAAGAAATGTACTATTTTCTAACAATTCTTCTATTATTATTATAACGTCTAACTAGTCGCTAAATTCTTGGATAATAAATCATTTATTAATGGACTGCTAGTAAATTCATCCCCAACACGATCCGTCGACCAGTATTTGTTTTTACTGTCAAAGTTGACAAAGAACATTTGAGTTCATAGATCATAAAGAAAATAAAGAAACGTACTTCCTGATCCTTTCAAATGTCAGAGTTTTTAAGAACCTTTGATTCATGTCTCATTCATTGTGCTCCTCTCGTCTTCCTGTTTGTGTCAGAGGTCGGTGGACAGTAAGGCGCTGCAGGAGAGGCAGAGGCAGCACATGGCGAGAGGTCTTCCCAAGCAGAAGCCCATCACAGGGGTCAAACAAGTCATTGTCGTGGCTTCAGGGAAGGGTGGCGTGGGCAAGTCCACCACTGCAGGTACAGCACCAGTTTCCTGCTGAAAAATGAAGGATTCTTCCAGAGCAAATGTTGGCTGGTAGTGCAGCGCTGATGCTCGACGATGCAGGCAAAAGTGTTCAGAAAACTGACAAAAATTACTTCAAAATAACTGATGAAATGCATTTCAAAAAGCTTCTGTCTTTAAGTTTCCAGGCAAAGATGTTGAATGTCCTTTTGTGTGTCTGCAGTGAATTTGGCGCTCGGATTAATGGCCAACGATTCGGTAAGGAGGCTTCTCTCTCATTCAGTCATACAGTTTTGGCCTTTCATGTTTTAAGAAGTTACACTGAAGTCAGGCAGATCAGTGTATAATGTGAGGTGGTGGCACAGAGGGACTTTCTTTCAGGTAAATAATGTGTTCTTACCAGGAATAATGTCTGAAAACAGTTGTTTAGTTTGAACTCTGGAAACCGTTGATGGGACAGCGAGTGCTCAGCCTGCTGACCCGCTAACGACCCCAAATATTTTCAGAATAAATTAGTTAGAGTTACCTTTTCACCTGTCCGTTTTGCCTTCTCAAACTGTCAGAACGGCCAGTTGCTTTCCATCTGGTGTCTGTTCAGGTGTTGGCCGTCTGTCGTCTTCTCTCTAAATGCTCTTTGTTTCTGCCTCAGTCGAAGTCAGTCGGTCTGCTGGATGCTGATGTCTTTGGCCCGTCGATTCCCAAACTGATGAACCTGAAGGGAAACCCGGAGCTCTCTGACAGTACGACACGTTGTTGTCTTTCAGCGATCGTTGGTTTTTAATGTTGTGTTCTCATGGTGTGCGGTGACATTTAATATTTGCACAGCCAGGGGTCTTTGGAGGTTCCTGATAGATTTGATGAAGCTTCTGTAGCTAAAAACGAGCTGTTTTCTCTCTCGTCCAGACAACCTGATGATCCCACTCACCAACTATGGGATTCCCTGGTGAGTCAGTCAGAAGCTTATTCTTCTCAAACAGAACAAAATGAAACTGCAGCTCGTGTGCTGACCTCTGACCTCTTTGTATTCTCCTCCTTCTCAGCATGTCGATGGGCTTCCTGGTGGAGGACGTGGCTCCCATCGTGTGGCGGGGACTGATGGTGATGTCAGCCATAGAGAAACTGCTCAGACAGGTGAGAACGTCTCTCAGACTGAGAGATCGTTGAAGCTGGACTACATGTTCTAATAGACTGAGATGTGTGTGTGTGTTTATAGGTGGACTGGGGGACGTTGGACTATCTGGTAGTCGACATGCCTCCTGGAACAGGAGACGTCCAACTGTCAGTCACTCAGAACATCCCAATCGCAGGTCAGTTGTAGGGCTGTCGCGGTAACCACAAACCCTCAAGGAAACGCCACAACAGCACACCACACACACCACACACACCACACACACCACACACACCACACCCATCACACCCATCACACCACACACACCACACACACCACACACATCGTGTTCATTCTGTTTTTGTGCTGGTCACAAAATTCACCTCAGCTGCTGTAGATTTCAGGGTCCAGGTCAAATGTTATCTGGGTTTCAAAACAATTATTTTGTAAGATAAATAAGTAAATTTCAAAAGATCCAATAACTTAAAAACTATCAGTGAAGAAAAAGCCATATGATAAAGGAAGGTTTAATTTGAGGGAGTTTTCTAGTCAGCAGCAGCAGAAGTTCAGCCTCTGCAGTCGTGTCTTGTGTCTGTCTTGCTGTGCAGGTGCGGTCATCGTGTCCACGCCGCAGGACATCGCCCTGCTGGATGCTCGCAGGGGAGCCGAGATGTTCAAGAAAGTTAACGTGCCGGTAATCTAACCTGTGACCTGTGAGAAAGCTGTGAAATCCGATTTGAAGAAAGAGGGTTGAACTCACAGCTTTGGTGCTCCTGCAGGTTCTCGGTCTGGTCCAGAACATGAGCGTCTTCCAGTGTCCCAACTGTAACCACCAGACTCACATCTTCGGCTCTGACGGGGCCCGACAGCTCGCAGACACTCTGGGAGTCCACTTGTTAGGTAGGTGGGAGGACCCGGGTCAGGGACAGCATGCAGCAGGTGTGTTGCACAGGTGCATAACAAAACTCGAGTCGTCTTTAAACGTTTTAATTTGGGATTGTTTCATGCTGTACCTTTAATTTCCCATTTCAATCCCTCCAGGTGACGTTCCCCTTCACATCAACATCAGAGAGATGTCAGACAGAGGAAAGCCAGTGGTCGTCTCGTCTCCTGACAGTCCAGAGGTCTCTGTTCTGTTCTGTTCTGTTCTGTTCTGTTCTGTTCTGTTCTGCTCTGCTCTGCTCTGTTCTGTTCTGCTCTGCTCTGCTCTGCTCTGCTCTGTTCTGCTCTGCTCTGTTCTGTTCTGTTCTGCTCTGTTCTGTTCTGTTCTGTTCTGTTCTGTTTTATTTTATTCTATTCGTCCGTGCTTGTTTTTTGTTTCCATGAAAACAATGCTGTCTGCAGTAACGATGCTCTGAGTGTTTTTATGAGCTTAGTGCTTTACTGTGTGTGTGTGTGTGTGTGTGTGTGTGTGTGTGTGTGTGTGTGTGTGTGTGTGTAGGCAGAGGCATACCGGAGGGTGGCGTCTGCAGTGGTCCAGAGACTACAGGAAGTGACTGACAGCTTCAACAGGAAGTCAGCATAAGATGGGT